>NW_027556575.1:0-21542 GCF_964204865.1 Styela clava
AAACAGTGAAAAACCGTCAAAAAACACGAATAACCCTGCTAAAACGCTTAAAAACAGTGAAAAACCGTCAAAAATCACCAATAACCCTGCTAAAACGCTTAAAAACAGTGAAAAACCGTCAAAAAACACCAATAACCCTGCTAAAACGCTTAAAAACAGTGAAAAACCGTCAAAAAACACCAATAAGCTAAAACGCTTAAAAACAGTGAAAAACCGTCAAAAAACACCAATAACCCTGCTAAAACGCTTAAAAACAGTGAAAAACCGTCAAAAAACACCAATAACCCTGCTAAAACGCTTAAAAACAGTGAAAAGCCGTCAAAAAACACCAATAACCCAACCCTGCTAAAACGCTCAAAAACAGTGAAAAACCGTCAAAAAACACCAATAACCCTGCTAAAACGCTCAAAAACAGTGAAAAACCGTCAAAAAACACCAATAACCCTGCTAAAACGCTTAAAAACAGTGAAAAACCGTCAAAAAACACCAATAACCCTGCTAAAACGCTTAAAACCAGTGAAAAACAGTCAAAAAACACCAATACCCTTGCTAAACGCTTAAAAACAGTGAAAAACCGTCAAAAAACCGTCAAAAAACACCAATAACCCTGCTAAAACGGACAAAAACAGTGAAAAACCGTCAAAAAACACCAATAACCCTGCTAAAATGCTCAAAAACAGTGAAAAACCGTCAAAAAACACCAATAACCCTGCTAAAACGCTTAAAAACAGTGAAAAACCATCAAAAAACACCAATAACGCTGCTAAAACGCTCAAAAACAGTGAAAAACCGTCAAAAAACACCAATAACCCTGCTAAAACGCTCAAAAACAGTGAAAAACCGTCAAAAAACACCAATAACCCTGCTAAAATGCTCAAAAACAGTGAAAAACCGTCAAAAAACACCAATAACCCTGCTAAAACGCTTAAAAACAGTGAAAAACCGTCAAAAAACACCAATAACCCTGCTAAAACGCTTAAAAACAGTGAAAAAACCGTCAAAAAACACCAATAACCCTGCTAAAACGCTTAAAAACAGAGAAAAAACCGTCAAAAAACACCAATAACCCTGCTAAAACGCTTAAAAACAGTGAAAACCCGTCAAAAAACACCAATAACCTTAAAACCGTCACAAACACCAATAACCCTGCTAAAACGCTTAAAAACAGTGAAAAACCGTCAAAAAACACCAATAACCCTGCTAAAACGCTTAAAAACAGTGGAAAACCGTCAAAAAACACCAATAACCCTGCTAAAACGCTTAAAAACAGTGAAAAACAGTCAAAAAACACCAATAACCCTGCTAAAACGCTTAAAAACAGTGAAAAACCGTCAAAAAACACCAATAACCATGCTAAAACGCTTAAAAACAGTGAAAAACCGTCAAAAAACACCAATAACCCTGCTAAAACGCTTAAAAACAGTGAAAAACCGTCAAAAAACACCAATAACCCTGCTAAAACGCTTAAAAACAGTGAAAAACCGTCAAAAAACACGAATAACCCTGCTAAAACGCTTAAAAACAGTGAAAAACCGTCAAAAATCACCAATAACCCTGCTAAAACGCTTAAAAACAGTGAAAAACCGTCAAAAACACCAATAACCCTGCTAAAACGATTAAAAACAGTGAAAAACCGTCAAAAAACAAAACCGTCAAAAAACACCAATAACCCTGCTAAAACGCTTAAAAACAGTGAAAAACCGTCAAAAAACAACAATAACCCTGCTAAAACGCTTAAAAACAGTGAAAAACCGTCAAAAAACACCAATAACCCTGCTAAAACGCTTAAAAACAGTGAAAAACCGTCAAAAAACACCAATAACCCTGCTAAAACGCTCAAAAACAGTGAAAACCGTCAAAAAACACCAATAACTCTGCTAAAACGCTTAAAAACAGTGAAAAACCGTCAAAAAACACCAATAACCCTGCTAAAACGCTCAAAAACAGTGAAAAACCGTCAAAAAACACCAATAACCCTGCTAAAACGCTTAAAAACAGTGAAAAACCGTCAAAAAACACCAATAACCCTGCTAAAACGCTTAAAAACTGTGAAAAACCGTCAAAAAACACCAATAACCCTGCTAAAACGCTTAAAAACAGTGAAAAACCGTCAAAAATCACCAATAACCCTGCTAAAACGCTTAAAAACAGTGAAAAACCGTCAAAAATCACCAATAACCCTGCTAAAACGCTTAAAAACAGTGAAAAACCGTCAAAAACACCAATAACCCTGCTAAAACGCTTAAAAACAGTGAAAAACCGTCAAAAAACACCAATAACCCTGCTAAAACGCTTAAAAACAGTGAAAAACGGTTAAAAAACACCAATAACCCTGCTAAAACGCCTAAAAACAGTGAAAAACCGTCAAAAAACACCAATAACCCTGCTAAAACGCTTAAAAACAGTGAAAAACCGTCAAAAAACACCAATAACCCTGCTAAAACGCTTAAAAACAGTGAAAAACCGTCAAAAAACACCAATAACCATGCTAAAACGCTTAAAAACAGTGAAAAACCGTCAAAAAACACCAATAACCCTGCTAAAACGCTTAAAAACAGTGAAAAACCGTCAAAAAACACCAATAACCCTGCTAAAACGCTTAAAAACAGGGAAAAACCGTCAAAAAACACGAATAACCCTGCTAAAACGCTTAAAAACAGTGAAAAACCGTCAAAAATCACCAATAACCCTGCTAAAACGCTTAAAAACAGTGAAAAACCGTCAAAAACACCAATAACCCTGCTAAAACGATTAAAAACAGTGAAAAACCGTCAAAAAACACCAATAACCCTGCTAAAACGCTTAAAAACAGTGAAAAACCGTCAAAAAACACCAATAACCCTGCTAAAACGCTTAAAAACAGTGAAAAACCGTCAAAAAACACCAATAACCCTGCTAAAACGCTTAAAAACTGTGAAAAACCGTCAAAAAACACCAATAACCCTGCTAAAACGCTTAATAACAGTGAAAAACCGTCAAAAAACACGAATAACCCTGCTAAAACGCTTAAAAACAGTGAAAAACCGTCAAAAAACACCAATAACCCTGCTAAAACGCTTAAAAACAGTGAAAAACCATCAAAAAACACCAATAACCCTGCTAAAACGCTCAAAAACAGTGAAAACCGTCAAAAAACACCAATAACTCTGCCAAAACGCTTAAAAACAGTGAAAAACCGTCAAAAAACACCAATAACCCTGCTAAAACGCTCAAAAACAGTGAAAAACCGTCAAAAAACACCAATAACCCTGCTAAAACGCTTAAAAACAGTGAAAAACCGTCAAAAAACACCAATAACCCTGCTAAAACGCTTAAAAACAGTGAAAAACCGTCAAAAAACACCAATAACCCTGCTAAAACGCTTAAAAACAGTGAAAAACCGTCAAAAATCACCAATAACCCTGCTAAAACGCTTAAAAACAGTGAAAAACCGTCAAAAATCACCAATAACCCTGCTAAAACGCTTAAAAACAGTGAAAAACCGTCAAAAAACACCAATAACCCTGCTAAAACGCTTAAAAACAGTAAAAAACGGTTAAAAAACACCAATAACCCTGCTAAAACGCTTAAAAACAGTGAAAAACCGTCAAAAAACACCAATAACCCTCCTAAAACGCTTAAAAACAGTGAAAAACCGTCAAAAAACACCAATAACCCTGCTAAAACGCTTAAAAACAGTGAAAAACCGTCAAAAAACACCAATAACCTTGCTAAAACGCCTAAAAACAGTGAAAAACCGTCAAAAAACACCAATAACCCTACTAAAACACTTAAAAACAGTGAAAAACCGTCACAAACACCAATAACCCTGCTAAAACGCTTAAAAACAGTGAAAAACCGTCAAAAAACACCAATAACCCTGCTAAAACGCTTAAAAACAGTGGAAAACCGTCAAAAAACACCAATAACCCTGCTAAAACGCTTAAAAACAGTGAAAAACCGTCAAAAAACACCAATAACCCTACTAAAACGCTTAAAAACAGTGAAAAACCGTCAAAAAACACCAATAACCATGCTAAAACGTTTAAAAACAGTGAAAAACCGTCAAAAAACACCAATAACCCTGCTAAAACGCTTAAAAACAGTGAAAAACCGTCAAAAAACACGAATAACCCTGCTAAAACGCTTAAAAACAGTGAAAAACCGTCAAAAATCACCAATAACCCTGCTAAAACGCTTAAAAACAGTGAAAAACCGTCAAAAACACCAATAACCCTGCTAAAACGATTAAAAACAGTGAAAAACCGTCAAAAAACACCAATAACCCTGCTAAAACGCTTAAAAACAGTGAAAAACCGTCAAAAAACACCAATAACCCTGCTAAAACGCTTAAAAACAGTGAAAAACCGTCAAAAAACACCAATAACCCTGCTAAAACGCTTAAAAACTGTGAAAAACCGTCAAAAAACACCAATAACCCTGCTAAAACAAGCAAAAACAGTGAAAAACCGTCAAAAAACACCAATAACCCTGCTTAAACGCTTAAAAACAGTGAAAAACCGTCAAAAAACACCAATAACCCTGCTAAAACGCTTAAAAACAGTGAAAAACCGTCAAAAAACACCAATAACCCTGCTAAAACGCTCAAAAACAGTGAAAACCGTCAAAAAACACCAATAACTCTGCTAAAACGCTTAAAAACAGTGAAAAACCGTCAAAACCGTCAAAAAACACCAATAACCCTGCTAAAACGCTCAAAAACAGTGAAAAACCGTCAAAAAACACCAATAACCCTGCTAAAACGCTTAAAAACAGTGAAAAACCGTCAAAAAACACCAATAATCCTGCTAAAACGCTTAAAAACAGTGAAAAACCGTCAAAAAACACCAATAACCCTGCTAAAACGCTTAAAAACAGTGAAAAACCGTCAAAAATCACCAATAACCCTGCTAAAACGCTTAAAAACAGTGAAAAACCGTCAAAAATCACCAATAACCCTGCTAAAACGCTTAAAAACAGTGAAAAACCGTCAAAAACACCAATAACCTTGCTAAAACGCTTAAAAACAGTGAAAAACCGTACAGTGAAAAACCGTCAAAAAACTCCAATAACCTTGCTAAAACGCTTAAAAACAGAGAAAAACCGTCAAAAAACACCAATAACCCTGCTAAAACGCTTAAAAACAGTGAAAAACCGTCAA
The DNA here is from genome assembly GCF_964204865.1 of Styela clava. Classification (NCBI taxonomy): domain Eukaryota; kingdom Metazoa; phylum Chordata; class Ascidiacea; order Stolidobranchia; family Styelidae; genus Styela; species Styela clava. Next base: position 5,141 of record NW_027556575.1, read on the forward strand.
AAAACACCAATAACCCTGCTAAAACGCTTAAAAACAGTGAAAAACCGTCAAAAAACACCAATAACCATGCTAAAACGCTTAAAAACAGTGTAAAACCGTCAAAAAACACCAATAACCCTGCTAAAACGCTTAAAAACAGTGAAAAACCGTCAAAAAACACCAATAACCCTGCTAAAACGCTTAAAAACAGTGAAAAACCGTCAAAAAACACCAATAACCATGCTAAAACGCTTAAAAACAGTGAAAAACCGTCAAAAAACATCAATAACCCTGCTAAAACGCTTAAAAACAGTGAAAAACCGTCAAAAAACACCAATAACCCTGCTAAAACGCTTAAAAATAGTGAAAAACCGTCAAAAAATCACCAATAACCCTGCTAAAACGCTTAAAAACAGTGAAAAAGCGTCAAAAATCACCAATAACCCTGCTAAAACGCTTAAAAACAGTGAAAAACCGTCAAAAACACCAATAACCCTGCTAAAACGCTTAAAAACAGTGAAAAATCGTCAAAAAACACCAATAACCCTGCTAAAACGCTTAAAAACAGTGAAAAACAGTCAAAAAACACCAATAACCCTGCAAAACGCTTAAAAACAGTGAAAAACCGTCAAAAAACACCAATAACCCTGCTAAAACGCTTAAAAACAGTGAAAAACCTTTAAAAAAACACCAATAACCCTGCTAAAACGCTTAAAAAAAGTGAAAAAACGTCAAAAAACACCAATAACCCTGCTAAAACGCTTAAAAACAGTGAAAAACCGTCAAAAAACACCAATAACCCTGCTAAAACGCTCAAAAACAGAGAAAAACCGTCAAAAAACACCAATAACCCTGCTAAAACGCTTAAAAACAGTGAAAAACCGTCAAAAAACACCAATAATCCTGCTAAAACGCTTAAAAACAGTGAAAAACCGTCAAAAAACACCAATAACCCTGCTAAAACGCTTAAAAACAGTGAAAAACCTTTAAAAAAACACCAATAACCCTGCTAAAACGCTTAAAAAAAGTGAAAAAACGTCAAAAAACACCAATAACCCTGCTAAAACGCTTAAAAACAGTGAAAAACCGTCAAAAAACACCAATAACCCTGCTAAAACGCTCAAAAACAGAGAAAAACCGTCAAAAAACACCAATAACCCTGCTAAAACGCTTAAAAACAGTGAAAAACCGTCAAAAAACACCAATAATCCTGCTAAAACGCTTAAAAACAGTGAAAAACCGTCAAAAAACACCAATAACCATGCAAAAACGCTTAAAAACAGTGAAAAACCGTCAAAAAACACCAAGAACCTGCTAAAACGCTTAAAAACAGTGAAATACCGTCAAAAACCGTCAAAAAACACCAATAACCCTGCAAAAACGCTTAAAAACAGTGAAAAACCGTCAAAAAACACCAAGAACCGACTAAAACGCTTAAAAACAGTGAAATACAGTGAAAAACCGTCAAAAAACACCAAGAACCTGCTAAAACGCTTAAAAACAGTGAAATACCGTCAAAACACCAATAACCCTGCTAAAACGCTTAAAAACAGTGAAAAACCGTCAAAAAACACCAATAACCCTGCTAAAGCGCTTAAAAACAGTGAAAAACCGTCAAAAAACACCAATAACCCTGCTAAAACGCTTAAAAACAGTGAAAAACCGTCAAAAAACACCAATAACCGTGCAAAAACGCTTAAAAACAGTGAAAAACCGTCAAAAAACACCAATAACCCTGCTAAAACGCTTAAAAACACTAAAACGCTTAAAAACAGTGAAAAACCGTCAAAAAACAACAATAACCCTGCAAAAACGCTTAAAAACAGTGAAAAACCGTCAAAAAACACCAATAACCCTGCTAAAACGCTTAAAAACAGTGAAAAACCGTCAAGAAACACCAATAACCCTGCTAAAACGCTTGAAAACAGTGAAAAACTGTCAAAAAACACCAATAACCCTGCTAAAACGCTTAAAAACAGTGAAAAACCCTCAAAAAACACCAATAACCCTGCTAAAACGCTTAAAAACAGTGAAAAACCGTCAAAAAACACCAATAACCCCGCTAAAACGCTTAAAAACAGTGAAAAAACGTCAAGAAACACCAATAACCCTGCTAAAACGCTTAAAAACAGTGAAAAACTGTCAAAAAACACCAATAACCCTGCTAAAACGCTTAAAAACAGTGAAAAACCCTCAAAAAACACCAATAACCCCGCTAAAACACCTAAAAACAGTGAAAAACCGTCAAAAAACACCAATAACCCTGCTAAAACCGTCAAAAAACACCAATAACCCTGCTAAAACGCTTAAAAACAGTCGCAGCACTTCTATCAGGGATTTTTCATGGCACCCGATGTTATGAAATTAGAGTACGAAAACACACATAGAAATCACCAAAAACGTTTAGGATGCGGGATATAATTTTACAAAGAGTTCGGGGAGAATTCCACTCTGATCTTATTATCGGACCTCCTCAAAGTATGCGCACCAAGATGGCGCACAACCTGAACACAGTATGTGTACCAGATTAGGGTTCAAGTTATAAGACATCTTGAAGCACCTATATATTTTTTCGATCAGCTTTCATCCAAATTAAGGCACTTTTACACTGCCCCACTGCTATTTCAGATTTTTAGGATTTTATTTCTGAAAGTTTTTGTTTTCTCAACGGCATTGTAGGCGAGAAACTAATGAAATAAAATGTAGCATCTCGCATAACCCGTAAAACAGTCTGCAGATGCACTTTTGAAATAAGTTGAAAGATAGGATACCGATCAATTAATTGCATTGTTACAATTTGAATATGACCGATCGCAACCCAACTGACGGTATATTATAATATTTAAGTGATTGTTAGATTAATTTCAGGCCGGTTTTATCATTTATCACTGATATGTTAGCATTTTTTATTCTTGCCTTGGCGGGTCACGAATAAAACTCAGTTTTGCCTTGGCGGGTCAGTTGTTCGCCATTGTTCACTCATTAATGGATTTTGTATTTTTTATTTGAAACAACAAATATTAACAACGCAATTTGAATAAGTAAAATACATCGGCCCGTTTAAAAGTCCATCCTTCGCTTCCCGCCAACTATGCTCGACACAACTCGAATAATTTTCTCCTCGGTGACAGTGAAGCACACACAAATCAGAAAGACGATTAGAGGTCATTGATGAGCGCAGCCATGTCTTTACCCGTATCATGCATGAGAAAGACCGCTCAGCCTCAACGTTGGTTGCTGGTAGCGTCATAACGATCTGTATTGCGGTGTACACGCTTGGATAATCTCGAGCGCTCAGAAGAAGCCCCTCTAAACATTCGTCGTTTACGTCGGAACTTAAAGAAGTTCTCCACAGTCTCACTTCATTCTGGAGGTTATCCAATAAATACAGACGCTCTACCTCAGGGGTGGCCAACCTTTCACATACCATGCGCCTTCAGATGCGCCGTAAATATCTTGTATTCCCACGCCTAATGTCCGCTTCTTGTTGAAATTATATAAATTTATAATACACACACATACAATTTACAACTTCACATGAATAGAAATTAAGCAAGGTAGTATAATAAATAAAGCTGATCAATTTTATTTAATTACCGCCTTTATGAGACTTTTGCTGCTGTTTTACTTTCGCCAGTTTTTTTATTCTTGGAGTTCTATTTTTGAAAGAGTTTTTTCACAAACAATGCACACCGGTTTTCTTGACGGACCTGCAATAATTAACAACTCATTTTCCCATTGTTCATTAAATTCACGCTTACTATCAGTTTCCGTTTTTCTTTTGTTCATTTTCTTTCGCACTGTGTTGGGTAACAAAATATATAAAAGCAAAGCTTAAGTCTTGAAAAGTACACAACTGCAAATGTTTACAAACAAAAATCAACCTTTAATACACGCCTTTACACACACAAGAAGAAACTTTACCAATTAAGTTTACAGAAAACCACTCATTCCGAATCACTGAATTAAACACTGAATGAAAAAATTTCAATGACAGCCTCGTATATATAGTTAACTCAACGAAAATTCTCGTATCCACGCAAAAAGTCGAGCAATTTATGCTTCAAATAAAAACTACAGCCTTCCTGAAAGTAGGAAAAAAACGCATTCTGTCTTATGAGCATTACGCAATAAAGCTGTTTTTAACAACGAAGAGAAAAAGCTACGATTAAGAAGTAAAGTTAGGCATAATAACAGGCCTTTAGTATCAATATTTGAACTTCATTTATTTTCCTGTTAAAGATGCAATGCGCCACCTCCAATCATGCAATGCGCCACGTTTGGCGCATGCGCCATAGGTTGGCCACCCCTGCTCTACCTCATCCACGTGAACTAGTTTGTTCGGTGGAAGAATTGATGGCCATGAAAAAAATGATGGGTTGTCAATGAAGCGTTCCCGAATAGAGCAGCTCAAGCCGTCGACGTATGGGAGATATACGGAACGTTTAAAATACTGGGATGCTGAATCAGCACAGACATTGTCGCGATAAACTTGTACTTCGACTACTCTGGGTATTGTCAACTCTTTCAAGCCAGCTATTTCACAAGCTTCTTTGTAAATATTCAATGCGATTTCAGAGTCATTGCGTTAGGTTCGTTACTGACGTCACACTAACTCCGACCGCCTGAAGTGCGCGCGCTAGTGGCTCGCTCCATTAGTGCCGAATATCGACCAATCAAACATACGGCGAAGATAACCGACGACTTTTCTAGAGCAGATTTCAGAGAAAAAGCCTTCGCCGCGTCTCACTGTTAGCATCTCTCGCCAAAGAATCAAGAGCCTCAAGTACTCGTTTGAAGTTGCATTTGAAGATTCGGATGCTCTTGTACTTCTCAGACCAACTGGTGGGGCAGAACAAAGGGATGTTAATTCCTAAACCCGCGCGCCTTTTAGGGCTCTCCCTGAAAAAAACGAATAGTCTCACGAATGATATCACAAGTGCTTCTGATGATTGCAACTTTACTTTGGTCATTTATGACCAAATTCAAACAATGAGAAGCGCAGTGCACAAATATTGCGCGCGGCATTTATCACGAATGCGTTTTTGCACACCGCTGACGTGACCTGCCATTGTCGTTGCACCATCATAGCCTTGCCCCACAAGTTTTTGCAAATCCACTCCTATACCAGAGAGGTGGATCAAAATATTTAGAGAAATTGATTCGGCAGAAACAGAATCCTGTGAAGCGCTCGCACACTTCACCACCTTTCACATACCTCAAAACGATGCTTAGTTGTTCTTTCCCAGAAATATCACATGATTCGTCGGCTATTACGGACACAAACGATTTATTAGCCTCCATAACGATATCTTGCACTATCATGTTGCTTGCTACCTTGAGAATTTGATTTTGTATCATCGGGCTTGTATACTTAGCGTTTCCGGCCATTCGAGCGAAATGGCTTTTAAAATCTTCATCCCCTGCGTCGATACGAACCCCTGCGTCGATACGAAATAGAAGAAGGTTCACAAAATTTCCACTATCCCCGGAATGTCCGCGCAAGGGTAAGGGTATGTCATCCGAAGCACAGAACATGACAGTCTTGACAATGGAAGTCATTATTAGTCTGTTTTCTTTTGTTTGCGTAGCATATTTGGCATCCATGATTGCACGCACATTGACCAGTTTCCATGCTTTTGACAAAATTTTCGCAGCTATATTTGATTCTCGGTGGTAATTTGTGTCTCGGTGTGCTACAGCCTTTTCCATAAATTTTTTGTAGTCCATGCATGGTCTTGTAACAAAGGCAGTTTCCCTGAGAGGTTCCATGATTCAAACGTGCTTGCATGACTATGCATATCTTACACAAACCACCCCCATCAGAGAGTTGGGTGTAACTAACCAACTGCAAAATCTGTTATCGTCAAGCCATTTTTTGAGAAATTTACGACGACTTTGTCTAACAGTATCCAGAATCGTCACGTTTTTCGGACCATCCGAAGTTTAAGAATAACTCCAAGATCGTTTTGTTTTCCCTTCGTTGATTATTAGTTCATCTTCGGGAATAGAAGTGATAGACGTAACTGACGTAACCGGTGCATCCACAGCCTGAGAAGCGCCTCTTCATATATTTGAGGAAAGCGAGTCTTCATTTCGCTGAAAAAAACTATCAAATTTCGCCTGTTTAAATTTAGCCATCGAAGTAAATTGGTCATCAAAATCCAAGCGTTTCGAATAAAAATTCCGGCGAGAACAAATCAAGACCGAGTAACTGACCGAAAACTTGCGAAACAGTCTTTCCCGTACTGCTCATAAGAGCGAACGGTCAAGTCTTTGTGACGTAACAATGACAATCAGCAAGCGTGACGAGACAAGTTGCCACAAAACTGGTGGATTAGGAATGGAATTCAAGAAAATGGGGGGGGGGGGCTGGCTACGCCTATGACCATGGGTGAGGTGGTGAACAAGGGATCTGAACCAGTGATGTATAATTTGCGATGTGTTTGTGACTCGGTTGGTTCTAGCAATTGTATCGCTGGACCACCATCACTTTCACGTTCATATCCTTTTGACTAAGCTGTCACTGATGCGATGTCAAAAATAAAATATTTACTCCAATACATTTATAATTGTATACATACACCCAGTATTCGCTTTCGTTGAAATATGTATATTATGCACAAACATAGTCAATAATGTGCAACCCTGATCTTTATTAATATAGGCATTATGTATATATACAAATTTATATGAAATTTTACATTTTTACAGTTTCGAACATTGAGGATGACAGGTTATGCAAAGTTTGTGTTTCGTTATCAGTTTTGTTTTTATCTTTTATCAATGATAATGATTCCACCGCAACGCAGATTTTTTAAATGGAGTGTTTCACTGGAATCAAAGCAGTGCTCTGAAAATGATATAATTCTTGACACTTCAGCGTCATTGTTTTTAAAGTCCAGATGGTAACAGATTATTACTACTAATATGTTGAAAAGAACAGAGCAATTGGAAAATTGTTCTTCCGAGACTGAAAATTTGTTTATCTTGGGACTTAAAACCAAATGAATGAACCAAAATTTCAGTACTTGGATGAAAGAGTTTGCTAGATTAACCAGTATTTTATTAAAATCAGACACCTAAATTTTACCAAAAGTATTGATTCAATTTAATGTGAAAACTGCATCCGTATTCATTGTTCACTGAATTCAACAAACTCTGTGGTCTCAGGTCTAACCGTACTGCTAACGATGTCCATATATTTGAGCATTGCTCTCTCGTTCGAGGCAAATTTACGTTAATATTTATTGTTCTTGGTCTTTGACACGTTATGAAAAAGTCGCTTTTCTCTTTAATTACTGGACCAGTTGGTTTGAAATATTCAGGGGTGAAAGATGAATTTTTTTCTAGAATGCTATTTCTTTTATTAATTTCAAATATTCCCGAGAGATTTATCGGATTCGTTTTTTTTTTTGTGAGCTATGACGTCATCAAATTTCTCACCACTTGGCTATTCCGCGAACACTTACTTAATCTGCCAAGCGTGACGGCTGATCTAAAAAACATTGCGACGCAAAACTCGAAAGCGATTACCGGTGATGCTAAATGTATTGTAAACCATACCATACTGGTTTGCTTCGTTTCAATATATTTATAGACTGTGGTACCGGTACATGCTGTTATAATATCTATATGCTGTAATAATAATACCGAGACGAATCGAATGAGTTGGTTTTTGCAATTCACGTTGAAACGAAATCACATGATCTGGCATTACAGGTACACTCGTACGATAAGTTACCGTATCGCATATGAATGTCGGGAAAACTTTTAAATTTTGCCCTGGTAATGGAGAAGTAACACGGATCACTTGGTAATTCAATTCACGTTGAAATTGCATGGAGACGTATAGATCATTGCCACGGGACATGTAAAAGCTATGGCAGTCACTGTACATTCAGGTGTTGTTAAGAAGTTAAGGCATATTATTTTGTAGCGTTTGTGAAATGTTTTGACTGTGGTTTGACTGTGGTAAAGTACCTGATCCGGTAATACATATTTGACTCATATCACAAGATGTTTCAATAATGGATCATTGTCACAGGATCTTGAAATCTATTACAGTCCCTGTTCCGTCACGGTACCCCGATACAGGTACTGGTAAGTCATCGCATATGGTTTTTGGATAATTGTTTTGCGTGTCCATATATTTGAACTTTGTTCAAAGGTAAAGACATTTTTTCTACATTGTTTACTATTCCTAGGTTATTCAAAATGATTATTTAGTGATGATTCGTGGCTTCATTTCAAAGTCTATGCCCCCTGTTTATCATTATAGTACAGGAGTGGGCAACATTTTCTAGTATAAGAGCCGCATGCAAGTCAAAATATGTGGGAGCCGAATTTTTATTTTAAAATTATTAATATATATTAGAATACCGTGAACTTAAAAGAACTTTACGCAAACGTATAATAACAATATTGCAAAGTATATATTCTTTGACCGCTTAATGAATTAAAAAAAAACTGTTATTCTAAATTCCTCTTAGTTAAATTTGGGTAATATATAATTATCGCCAGCGAGAAGAGCCGCACTAAAACTCTGGCGCGCCTCATGCGACTCACGAGCCGCTGTTTGCCTACCATTGTCATAGTGGTGTTTGAAGTTTTATTTTGGTTGGGTAATTCCAAAACCTATTATGTTCAAACACGTCATGTACAACAACAAGGTGAAAATAAACTCCAACTGGGCTCATAGGTTGAGAACCACTGACTAATCAAAGTGGACTCGGATTTTCAATATAAAGGGAGATTCGGTTCTAAAGTTGCCGCTGAATTGGATTTGATGATAGATTAGTCTCTTACTACTTCATCTAGTCTTAGTATGCTAGAAATTTACTACTTCATCTAGTCTTAGTATGCTAGAAATATTGTTGTATTTGGCTAATAACTAAATTGTCTCATATTTGAAATAAAACCTGCTAAACTTTACAAATTAAGTTTCATTTATTAACAACCTAAATTTGCATATATTGGCATTTTTTTTCTTTTCATTTATTCCACTTAAAGATAAAAACAGCTGTTTCAGGTGTAGCCTGCGACTACGCAGAAGGCAGCTGGAACCTGGAGAGGACAATGTAGATGAACATGGATGGTATGTGCAACTCGAAGCTGGAATACATGCTGGAGGATCCTTATGATGGAAATACATGTGTCCAATGGAATTTGTAATTGCACTTTTTCATTTTGATGGTTTTTGTACAGTAACAACAATACGGCCATCAAATAATAGTGTCATTCCTAGCTCCGATTTAGAGAGCTTTCAGGGATAAATTTGTTATTTCAGGTAAAATTCATAAAAAGACTAGAAATAGCTTTCACACATTCACACATAATAACACAACAGATGACAACCAAAAATATAATTGGATCGACGATATCCATATGCTAATTTGTATTCCAAACCCGAATCAATAACGCTATGGATATCACCATACGCACATACGTATATGTAGGGTTTCAACTCGATATCCAGAAAAGGTCTGGTATTTAAAGTCGAGTGTTGGAAGGAGAGACAAGGAAGCAAAAGCCTTGTCTCCTAGATACGTTTCGTTTCGTCATGTATTGTAATACTCATCGTTTGTTCTCCATGTATATCTACAACAAAATATATTCACAACGTTCAACATGTCTTATTTCCTATAATGGCATTTCAGGGATAAATTCGTTATTTCAGGTAAAATTCGCTAAAAGACTGGAAATTGCTTATTTCGAAATATTCCAAATTCATAAATTGTATCGATAAAGGAAGTGCCCATTGTAATTAGTAACAGATAGCAACCAAAAATATTATTGAATCGATGACACCAGATGCTAATTAGCATTCAAAACCCGAATCATTAACTGTAATGGAATCGATATCACCATACACATATAGTCATATACGTATATAATATGGGATTTCAATCAAATATTTAGGTCTTGTATTTTGGAGTTAAGTCGTATCAGTGTCGTTTCGTCATGTCTTCATCGTTTGTTCTTCGTGTATATCTACAACATTAAACTCTTCTACAACGTTCAACGGGTACTTTGTATGCTAAAGTATTACTGATAGAACTGGCATTGTCGCGACAGGACATTTTCCTGACAGAGCTTGCGTTGCCGATTTGTGTGAATTAGATAAATTCGTTTCTTTAACACTAATATTAGGGCATATGTTTGTCAAAAATCTGTTACAGGATGGCAAGCAACTAAATTCTTTTTCGGCTCTATTGATGAAAAATTCAAATACTACATGGCCGACCTTCCAACCGCATTGTATTATCAAGATTGTGTACATAAGTTCAAAGCAGAAAACATAGTTAAACTAAAATCTATATCAGCAAATATTTGGTCCACAAATAATGATAATGCATATAAGTGGCCCACAACAGCTACAGGTAAAATTTATATTGCTCATTAGTTCCAAACGAAAATTTATTATGATTTATGTGTTTTATTAGGTCCTTATTTAGGTTTGTCATCTTGTAATATATATATATATATACTGGTTCTTGTACTATAGGTACCCAAACAATAATATGGATGAGTTACCCCTTGATAGAGTAGATTGCAAGAATTACAATAGGAAAATGGCATTGCACTATATAAAATACTTCAGGTGATATTTATAGATTAGATTTGCCGGAATTAGGAACTAGTATCCATCATTGCGGCACATGTGGTGCATATGTACAACGATGTTTAAGTACTAAAACATCCTGTACCAACGAGGGACTTCTATTCGAAATGAAACAATGTTATTCTTTGGATACATTAAAGTTCCCCATGTATATCTACAACAAAATATATTCACAACGTTCAACATGTCTTATTTCCTATAATGGCATTTCAGGGATAAATTCGTTATTTCAGGTAAAATTCGCTAAAAGACTGGAAATTGCTTATTTCGAAATATTCCAAATTCATAAATTGTATCGATAAAGGAAGGGCCCATTGTAATTAGTAACAGATAGCAACCAAAAATATTATTGAATCGATGACACCAGATGCTAATTAGCATTCAAAACCCGAATCATTAACTGTAATGGAATCGATATCACCATACACATATAGTCATATACGTATATAATATGGGATTTCAATCAAATATTTAGGTCTTGTATTTTGGAGTTAAGTCGTATCAGTGTCGTTTCGTCATGTCTTCATCGTTTGTTCTTCGTGTATATCTACAACATTAAACTCTTCTACAACGTTCAACGGGTACTTTGTATGCTAAAGTATTACTGATAGAACTGGCATTGTCGCGACAGGACATTTTCCTGACAGAGCTTGCGTTGCCGATTTGTGTGAATTAGATAAATTCGTTTCTTTAACACTAATATTAGGGCATATGTTTGTCAAAAATCTGTTACAGGATGGCAAGCAACTAAATTCTTTTTCGGCTCTATTGATGAAAAATTCAAATACTACATGGCCGACCTTCCAACCGCATTGTATTATCAAGATTGTGTACATAAGTTCAAAGCAGAAAACATAGTTAAACTAAAATCTATATCAGCAAATATTTGGTCCACAAATAATGATAATGCATATAAGTGGCCCACAACAGCTACAGGTAAAATTTATATTGCTCATTAGTTCCAAACGAAAATTTATTATGATTTATGTGTTTTATTAGGTCCTTATTTAGGTTTGTCATCTTGTAATATATATATATATATACTGGTTCTTGTACTATAGGTACCCAAACAATAATATGGATGAGTTACCCCTTGATAGAGTAGATTGCAAGAATTACAATAGGAAAATGGCATTGCACTATATAAAATACTTCAGGTGATATTTATAGATTAGATTTGCCGGAATTAGGAACTAGTATCCATCATTGCGGCACATGTGGTGCATATGTACAACGATGTTTAAGTACTAAAACATCCTGTACCAACGAGGGACTTCTATTCGAAATGAAACAATGTTATTCTTTGGATACATTAAAGTTCTTCAAATCCACTATCTTTCCGAGGTGGGGAGTTCTGCGTCTAGGACTTATACCGGCTTCATTCAAGAGAATTTTGAAAGCATATACGACGTGATAGCTGAATAAACCTCATATATCAATCATCTTGAATGTCAATTAGAGAGTAGTCTTACCAGAATAGGAGAAATTTTAAATAAGCAATACCCAGGTCAAATTTTAGAGGAAATATCAGGTGAAAATCGCGCTGCAATAACGTTAGGAGAAACACAATGTGAAAAAGTAAACGCTACAGTTCTAAAAACATTAATTTACAATAATACGTACGCAACACGGCCACTCTTGTCATTGTTAACCCTAATAGCACAGATGCTCAGACACGAATGTCTCAGCGGTATTCATTTTTTTTTTAAATTATGTCTTTGGACGTACTTTTACCTTTCTAATAGATGTCCGTTACTACACTTATACGAATTATACATTGAGGCATACAAATGCCAATACTAAAGCATTGAGGCCAACATTGAAAACAATAAAAGAGACTTTTAAACCATTGGAATATGAGAATATATTCCAAAATATGCCTCATTCAGGCTTTGAGGATTTCAATAATATACTAAAATCGATCAATCATTCAAACTTGGTCAGAGAAAATATATAATTGGAAAACAAGCCGTCCTTCAGAGCAAACAAAAACAACGCTATGTTGTTGCCGAAAACGAAGTTGATTGTCTTTTATCAATCATCCCATTTTATCAGCGCTGTATATGTTAGCTTTTCACTTAGGAATGTTTTGGGGCGTTGTATGAATCATATGCTATATAAAGCTTATGATCACAAAGCTTAGAGACAAATCAACCTCATACTTTCAAGCGATAAGACAACACTGGGTTGAATATAGGAATCCTACTCAACCAACTATAGCAGAACCAACTCCGAATACTAATAGATGAAATCGAGAAGACATCGAGACTGTTGTGCCCATTCATGCTCTCCACGTTTCCAATTCCCCACTCTTTCCATATACATGTATATATATATATACATAAAATATGTATGTCATTATTCTTTTATACAATACGATTTATATTTTCATCAATGATAATGTAACAACATCTTCAACATCTTATAATATCGTAACAGACAATCAAAACAATGTTTCTTGAACTTCTCAACGTTTTTCTTGTTTCAAAATTTTCAATGTTTTGATTCTATGTTTAGAACTTATAGGCACGATAATTATGTCTAAAAACCGATAATTCCATTCCAAAGGAAGGGAGTATTATATAGGGATAGATTAGTAATTTTGACGAATATTTCTAAAAGCCAAGAAAAAGTCCGATTTTTAATATTGACGAAATGCTCCCAATTTTAAAATCAGATTGAAAAAAAGCCCGTTTTTAATTAGGCAACAGATGGCAACTGAAAAATAATTGGATCGATTGCATGGCAGGTGGTAATTAGTATGCAAAACTCCAATCAATAGGGCTAATGGAATCGATATCACCATTCTAATCCTCGAAATATAGAATTATAGATCAAAACCTTATACAATTCTTCAAAATTCTGATTAGGTTAAAATCCTGGGAAAGACATTATTATCGTATGTTTTCTGTATATGAGAGTAGGTCTTGCTGTTGTTTTATCCATTCTTACAACTATCGTGTCTTACAATTATGTATACTGTACAGTGTACAATAAACGAAAGAAAGGATTGTCGCAATTGTCCGTTTGTCTGCTGTCATCTATTTTCTGTGTTGGGGGACAAAGGTTCCTAAAACCTCCCTAAATGCAATTTAAAACTTCTTGGGCAACAGTTTTATCTATATTTTTGGCTGTTAATCATTTTGCTGAAAATTACACAAAAACCTAGCCAATGAGATTAAAATAACACCTACAGCCACAGTCAGGTTTTGCATTTGCATTTGTCTTATTAAAACTGCAATCATCAAAATTGAGTAAATAAAGTATTGGGAGTATGTGCACAACAGTTTTCAAAACCTCTGAATTTTTTGACAAGTTGATGGAGCCGCGATCTCCTTTTATAACTCTGAAAATCATAAACATGCAAAATATCAGCAATAATTTGATTGTAACTGCAAATATTTCATCACAATATCGAAGAACAAGTTTTTATTGTACGATAGAGACAGAAATAGGGTTGCGCAATAATATTTGATTATTCGGTTCGATTCGGGAAAATTTTTCTGTTTGACATTGTCTACCTAATTTTTTACATTATGGTGCTGTGCCAAGCTTGGAATTTGAATCGGAGTTTTTTGAATTGCAACCATGATGCATGCTTTAAAAGGTTAGACTCTCATTCAATAAAAAACAAAATTGTTAAAAAAAAACAGATATCATCGCGCAGGAAAAATAATTTGTTTTTTTATTTTTCACTTATCAAGTTCATTCGATATTCTATGTTTAAGTGAGAAATTCAGGTTTGTATTGAAATTTTATTCTTGAAGGTCTTCATAATATTAAATTATGTAGCTGTGTGCTTCATCCCTGGCTGATAGTAAGTGGGGAAATTTTCTTCCAAAAATTTTCTACTTTCATCAAGAATCATGACTCAAGGTGAAGCACAAATATGGGCCAACATCATTAAAGTGTCTTTGTCAACGCTGCTATTTTATTAAGTTGTTGAAGAATAGTGAAGAGAGGGACTAGTTGGAATAAATAAAGTAGTTTTTATGCAGTGAGAAATGGGAGAAAAGTTCTGAAATATGCGAAGGTTGGGAAATACTAGTCTGAAATATTATGTTTAAGATTATCACAATAGTTCCAGGAGGTTTTCTAAGTTTGCCCATGTATAAACACATCTAAAATTATTCATATTTAATAGTGCAGATTATTTGATTTGGGGACAAAATGGAATGTTTTTGACTAATTGGCATTATTTTTTTTGCATAGTGCCAGTTTTACTAATTATGCAATTTTCCTTTTGATCATTTAGATATTCTGCAATCAAATAAATCATATTTTGAACATAAAGCCAACGATTAAACCATTTATTAATAAATATAATATTTTATTGCAGAAATCTATCATTTCAGACCTGAATACATTTACTGTGAAATTGCCATCAAACCTAGTTTTATTTTTGTATGGTATTGAGGATAAATAAAGCACTTGCGTGATATGAAAGAGACAACAACGTCTTTCAATTCCAAGATGGCAATTAATCCCCAAAGTATCTATGTGGTAAAATTCAAAAATAATATTTTTCTGTAGAGTGGTGAGTTTTCTTAAATCCTGCTGTTTATATTACTCAATGCTTGTAAAGGTTCAAATTTCAAAAATACCTAACCCAATTTGCCAATTTGAGTTTTTGTTCCTTAGCTGTCAAATTCAGGTACTCAAAAGTGTTGACAGCGCTTCCAGCTATTTATTTGCCTATTTATTCCACCAAAGTGTAAGATAATATATAAATAATATATTTGAAACTTGTCGCAATGCACCAGTTATTCTGATAGATAGGATGGCCTACACATAGCCATACCATGATGATTCAACTCCGAGCCCCAGATTTAGATATTTATAGGTAATGTCTATAGCAGCGATTCCCAAAGGGTGTGCCGCGAAAATGAACATAATTTTGTTGAACATTTATTTTACTTTTCTATGTCGTTTATTGTTGAGAAACAGTAGAGGCAAACACTTCATAACAGAAAGTGAACGACATGGGTTTATGACTTCGAATATTTTGTCTTCAGAATGGTTGATTTTTGGTAACAAAACAGTCATAGACCCATCAACCCATCAAATATGAACAAAATGTAAAACAACTAATAAATAACATTGCGACGAAGATTGCAAAAGTCAATAAAATATGTATAAATTGCATACATCAATCGATTGACCATACAGAAGATGAATTTTCCAAAAAAAATACATGGAACTACCATTCTAAGACTAATTCAAACTAATAAATATAGTTTGGAACAATATTTTAAAATTGTAATTAAAACTCACAATATAATATTGGTTTCCATCGTCGACCTTGGACTGACATTCTTGAATGAGGGTACATATAATTATCAGTCCAGGAGCGGTTTTAATATTGGTCCAAGTGAAGTACCAAACTCTCCTCCGACTGGTTTATTGATATATATTTAAATTTTACCAGACATTTTACAAAGAGCGGTCATCTTCAATTTTGTTAGTAATCTAAACTTCTATATATCTAACATACAACACTTTCAATTAATCTTGTAAACTCATTTTATTTATAATTTTCCGTATTCAAAGTTCAAATATTAATCATTATCTTATAACTAAGTTGAATATTTCAACTTCGCCATATAAACCAGGCCAATCCGGACGTGAACAAAACATCACTGAAATATTGCAACAATAATTTAAAGATTAGTACGCAGTTAAACGGGTTTTCTGATAATAGTTAGATAAATTACATCATTGTAGTATTCGACCACGGCTGATAACAGTTTGTTGATATACGTTTACGTTTAAAATGAGATCTAGAGTTTTCTGTATATT
>NW_027556576.1:0-32347 GCF_964204865.1 Styela clava
CTGCTAAAACGCTTAAAAACAGTGAAAAACCGTCAAAAAACACCAATAACCCTGCTAAAACGCTTAAAAACAGTGAAAAACCGTCAAAAAACACCAATAACCCTGCTAAAACGCTTAAAAACAGTGAAAAACCGTCAAAAAACACCAATAACCCTGCTAAAACGCTTAAAAACAGTGAAAAACCGTCAAAAAACACCAATAACACTGCTAAAACGCTTAAAAACAGTGAAAAACCGTCAAAAAACACCAATAACCCTGCTAAAACGCTAAAAACAGTGAAAAACCGTCAAAAAACACCAATAACCCTGCTAAAACGCTTAAAAACAGTGAAAAACCGTCAAAAAACACCAATAACCCTGCTAGAACGCTTAAAAACAGTGAAAAGCCGTCAAAAAACACCAATAACCCAGCTAAAACGCTTAAAAACAGTGAAAAACCGTCAAAAACACCAATAACCTTGCTAAAACGCTTAAAAACAGTGAAAATCCGTCAAAAAACACCAATAACCCTGCTAAAACGCTTAAAAACAGTGAAAAACCGTCGAAAACACCAATAACCCTGCTAAAACGCTTAAAAACAGTGAAAAACCGTCAAAAAACACCAATAACCCTGCTAAAACGCTTAAAAACAGTGAAAAACCGTCAAAAAACACCAATAACCCTGCTAAAACGCTTAAAAACAGTGAAAAATCGTCAAAAAACACCAATAACCCTGCTAAAACGCTTAAAAACAGTGAAAAACCGTAAAAAAACACCAATAACCCTGCTAAAACGCTTAAAAACAGTGAAAAACCGTCAAAAAACACCAATAACCCTGCTAAAACGCTTAAAAACAGTGAAAAAACCGTCAAAAAACACCAATAACCCTGCTAAAACGCTTAAAAACAGTGAAAAACCGTCAAAAAACACCAATAACCCTGCTAAAACGCTTAAAAACAGTGAAAAACCGTCAGAAAACACCAATAACCCTGCTAAAACGCTTAAAACAGTGAAAAACCGTCAAAAAACACCAATAACCCTGCTAAAACGCTTAAAAACAGTGAAAAACCGTCAAAAAACACCAATAACCCTGCTAAAACGCTTAAAAACAGTGAAAAACCGTCAAAAAACACCAATAACCCTGCTAAAACGCTTAAAAACAGTGAAAAACCGTCAAAAAACACCAATAACCCTGCTAAAACGCTTAAAAACAGTGAAAAACCGTCAAAAAACACCAATAACCCTGCTAAAACGCTTAAAAACAGTGAAAAACAGTCAAAAAACACCAATAACCCTGCTAAAACGCTTAAAAACAGTGAAAAACCGTCAAAAAACACCAATAACACTGCTAAAACGCTTAAAAACAGTGAAAAACCGTCAAAAAACACCAATAACCCTGCTAAAGCGCTTGAAAACAGTGAAAAACCGTCAAAAACACCAATAACCCTGCCAAAACGCTTAAAAACAGTGAAAAACCGTCAAAAAACACCAATAACACTGCTAAAACGCTTAAAAACAGTAAAAAACCGTCAAAAACACCAATAACCCTGCTAAAACGCTTAAAAACAGTGAAAAACCGTCAAAAAACACCAATAACCCTGCTAAAACGCTTAAAAACAGTGAAAAACCGTCAAAAACACCAATAACCCTGCTAAAACGCTTAAAAACAGTGAAAAACCGTCAAAAAACACCAATAACCCTGCTAAAACGCTTAAAAACAGTGAAAACCGTCAAAAATCACCAATAACCCTGCTAAAACACTTAAAAACAGTGAAAAACCGTCAAAAACACCAATAACCCTGCTAAAACGCTTAAAAACAGTGAAAAACCGTCAAAAAACACCAATAACCCTGCTAAAACGCTTAAAAACAGTGAAAAACCGTCAAAAAACACCAATAACCCTGCTAAAACGCTTAAAAACAGTGAAAAACCGTCAAAAAACACCAATAACCCTGCAAAAACGCTTAAAAACAGTGAAAAACCGTCAAAAAACACCAATAACCCTGCTAAAACGCTTAAAAACAGTGAAAAACCGTCAAAAAACACCAATAACCCTGCTAAAACGCTTAAAAACAGTGAAAAACCGTCAAAAAACACCAATAACCATGCTAAAACGCTTAAAAACAGTGAAAAACCGTCAAAAAACACCAATAACCCTGCTAAAACGCTCAAAGACAGTGAAAAACCGTCAAAAAACACCAATAACCCTGCTAAAAACGCTTAAAAACAGTGAAAAACCGTCAAAAAACACCAATAACCCTGCTAAAACGCTTAAAAACAGTGAAAAACCGTCAAAAAACACCAATAACCCTGCTAAAACGCTTAAAAACAGTGAAAAACCGTCAAAAAACACCAATAACCCTGCTAAAACGCTTAAAAACAGTGAAAAACCGTCAAAAAACACCAATAACCCTGCTAAAACGCTTAAAAACAGTGAAAAACCGTCAAAAAACACCAATAACCCTGCTAAAACGCTTAAAAACAGTGAAAAACCGTCAAAAAACACCAATAACCCTGCTAAAACGCTTAAAAACAGTGAAAAACCGTCAAAAAACACCAATAACCCTGCTAAAACGCTTAAAAACAGTGAAAAACCGTCAAAAAACACCAATAACCCTGCTAAAACGCTTAAAAACAGTAAAAACCGTCAAAAAACACCAATAACCCTGCTAAAACGCTTAAAAACAGTGAAAAACCGTCAAAAAACACCAATAACCCTGCTAAAACGCTTAAAAACAGTGAAAAACCTTCAAAAACACCAATAACCCAGCTAAAACGCTTAAAAACAGTGAAAAACCGTCAAAAAACACCAATAACCCTGCTAAAACGCTCAAAAACATTGAAAAACCGTCAAAAACACCAATAACCCTGCTAAAACGCTTAAAAACAGTGAAAAACCGTCAAAAAACACCAATAACCCTGCTAAAACGCTTAAAAACAGTGAAAAACCGTCAAAAAACACCAATAACCCTGCTAAAACGCTTAAAAACAGTGAAAAACCGTCAAAAAACACCAATAACCCTGCAAAAACGCTTAAAAACAGTGAAAAACCGTCAAAAAACACCAATAACCCTGCTAAAACGCTTAAAAACAGTGAAAACCGTCAAAAATCACCAATAACCCTGCTAAAACACTTAAAAACAGTGAAAAACCGTCAAAAAACACCAATAACCCTGTAAAACGCTTAAAAACAGTGAAAAATCGTCAAAAAACACCAATAACCCTGCTAAAACGCTTAAAAACAGTGAAAAACCGTCAAAAAACACCAATAACCCTGCTAAAACGCTTAAAAACAGTGAAAAACCGTCAAAAAACACCAATAACCCTGCTAAAACGCTCAAAAACATTGAAAAACCGTCAAAAAACACCAATAACCCTGCTAAAACGCTTAAAAACAGTGAAAAACCGTCAAAAAACACCAATAACCCTGCTAAAACGCTCAAAAACAGTGAAAAACCGTCAAAAAACACCAATAACCGTCAAAAAACACCAATAACCTTGCTAAAACGCTTAAAAACAGTGAAAAAACCGTCAAAAAACACCAATAACCCTGCTAAAACGCTTAAAAACAGTGAAAAACCGTCAAAAAACACCAATAACCCTGCTAAAACGCTTAAAAACAGTGAAAAACCGTCAAAAAACACCAATAACCCTGCTAAAACGCTTAAAACAGTGAAAAACCGTCAAAAAACACCAATAACCTTGCTAAAACGCTTAAAAACAGTGAAAAACCGTCAAAAAAACACCAATAACCTTGCTAAAACGCTTAAAACAGTGAAAAACCGTCAAAAAACACCAATAACCCTGCTAAAACGCTTAAAAACAGTGAAAAACCGTCAAAAAACACCAATAACCCTGCTAAAACGCTTAAAAACAGTGAAAAACCGTCAAAAAACACCAATAACCCTGCTAAAACGCTTAAAAACAGTGAAAAACCGTCAAAAAACACCAATAACCCTGCTAAAACGCTTAAAAACAGTGAAAAACCGTCAAAAAACACCAATAACCCTGCTAAAACGCTTAAAAACAGTGAAAAACCGTCAAAAAACACCAATAACCCTGCTAAAACGCTTAAAACAGTGAAAAACCGTCAAAAAACACCAATAACCCTGCTGCAACGCTTAAAAACAGTGAAAAACCGCCAAAAAACACCAATAACCCTGCTAAAACGCTTAAAAACAGTGAAAAACCGTCAAAAACACCAATAACCCTGCTAAAACGCTTAAAAACAGTGAAAAACCGTCAAAAAACACCAATAACACTGCTAAAACGCTTAAAAACAGTGAAAAACCGTCAAAAAACACCAATAACCTTGCTAAAACGCTTAAAAACAGTGAAAA
This sequence comes from Styela clava, assembly GCF_964204865.1. Lineage (NCBI taxonomy): Eukaryota > Metazoa > Chordata > Ascidiacea > Stolidobranchia > Styelidae > Styela > Styela clava. Next base: position 4,319 of record NW_027556576.1, read on the forward strand.
ACCGTCAAAAAACACCAATAACCCTGCTAAAACGCTTAAAAACAGTGAAAAACCGTCAAAAAACACCAATAACCCTGCTAAAACGCTTAAAAACAGTGAAAAACCGTCAAAAAACACCAATAACCCTGCTAAAACGCTTAAAAACAGTGAAAAACCGTCAAAAAACACCAATAACACTGCTAAAACGCTTAAAAACAGTGAAAAACCGTCAAAAAACACCAATAACCCTGCTAAAACGCTTAAAAACAGTGAAAAACCGTCAAAAAACACCAATAACCCTGCTAAAACGCTTAAAAACAGTGAAAAACCGTCAAAAAAAACCAATAACCCTGCTAAAACGCTTAAAAACAGTGAAAAACCGTCAAAAAACACCAATAACCCTGCTAAAACGCTTAAAAACAGTGAAAAACCGTCAAAAAACACCAATAACCCTGCTAAAACGCTTAAAAACAGTGAAAAACCGTCAAAAAACACCAATACCCCTGCTAAAACGCTTAAAAACAGTGAAAAACCGTCAAAAAACACCAATAACCCTGCTAAAACGCTTAAAAACAGTGAAAAACCGCCAAAAAACACCAATAACCCTGCTATAACGCTTAAAAACAGTGAAAAACCGTCAAAAAACACCAATAACCCTGCTAAAACGCTTAAAAACAGTGAAAAACCTTTAAAAAACACCAATAACCCAGCTAAAACGCTTAAAAACAGTGAAAAACCGTCAAAAAACACCAATAACCCTGCTAAAACGCTCAAAAACATTGAAAAACCGTCAAAAAACACCAATAACCCTGCTAAAACGCTTAAAAACAGTGAAAAACCGTCAAAAAACACCAATAACCCTGCTAAAACGCTCAAAAACAGTGAAAAACCGTCAAAAACACCAATAACCCTGCTAAAACGCTTAAAAACAGTGAAAAACCGTCAAAAAACACCAATAACCCTGCTAAAACGCTTAAAAATAGTGAAAAACCGTCAAAAAACACCAATAACCCTGCTAAAACGCTTAAAAACAGTGAAAAACCGTCAAAAAACACCAATAACCCTGCTAAAACGCTTAAAAACAGTGAAAAACCGTCAAAAAACACCAATAACCCTGCTAAAACGCTTAAAAACAGTGAAAAACCGTCAAAAATCACCAATAACCCTGCTAAAACACTTAAAAACAGTGAAAAACCGTCAAAAAACACCAATAACCCTGCTAAAACGCTTAAAAACAGTGAAAAACCGTCAAAAAACACCAATAACCCTGCTAAACGCTTAAAAACAGTGAAAAACCGTCAAAAAACACCAATAACCCTGCTAAAACGCTTAAAAACAGTGAAAAACCGTCAAAAAACACCAATAACCCTGCTAAAACGCATAAAAACAGTGAAAAACCGTCAAAAACACCAATAACCCTGCTAAAACGCTTAAAAACAGTGAAAAACCGTCAAAAAACACCAATAACCCTGCTAAAACGCTTAAAAACAGTGAAAAACCGTCAAAAAACACCAATAACCCTGCTAAAACGCTTAAAAACAGTGAAAAACCGTCAAAAAACACCAATAACCCTGCTAAAACGCTCAAAGACAGTGAAAAACCGTCAAAAAACACCAATAACCCTGCTAAAACGCTTAAAAACAGTGAAAAACCGTCAAAAAACACCAATAACCCTGCTAAAACGCTTAAAAACAGTGAAAAACCGTCAAAAAACACCAATAACCCTGCTAAAACGCTTAAAAACAGTGAAAAACCGTCAAAAAACACCAATAACCCTGCTAAAACGCTTAAAAACAGTGAAAAACCGTCAAAAAACACCAATACCCCTGCTAAAACGCTTAAAAACAGTGAAAAACCGTCAAAAACACCAATAACCCTGCTAAAACGCTTAAAAACAGTGAAAAACCGCCAAAAAACACCAATAACCCTGCTATAACGCTTAAAAACAGTGAAAAACCGTCAAAAAACACCAATAACCCTGCTAAAACGCTTAAAAACAGTGAAAAACCGTCAAAAAACACCAATAACCCTGCTAAAACGCTTAAAAACAGTGAAAAACCGTCAAAAAACACCAATAACCTTGCTAAAACGCTTAAAAACAGTGAAAAACCGTCAAAAAACACCAATAACCCTGCTAAAACGCTTAAAAACAGTGAAAAACCGTCAAAAAAACACCAATAACCCTGCTAAAACGCTTAAAAACAGTGAAAAACCGTCAAAAAACACCAATAACCCTGCTAAAACGCTTAAAAACAGTGAAAAACCGTCAAAAAACACCAATAACCTTGCTAAAACGCTTAAAAACAGTGAAAAACCGTCAAAAAAACACCAATAACCTTGCTAAAACGCTTAAAAACAGTGAAAAACCGTCAAAAACACCAATAACCCTGCTAAAACGCTTAAAAACAGTGAAAAACCGTCAAAAAACACCAATAACCCTGCTAAAACGCTTAAAAACAGTGAAAAACCGTCAAAAAACACCAATAACCCTGCTAAAACGCTTAAAAACAGTGAAAAACCGTCAAAAAACACCAATAACCCTGCTAAAACGCTTAAAAACAGTGAAAAACCGTCAAAAACACCAATAACCCTGCTAAAACGCTTAAAAACAGTGAAAAACCGTCAAAAAACACCAATAACCCTGCTAAAACGCTTAAAAACAGTGAAAAACCGTCAAAAAACACCAATAACCCTGCTGCAACGCTTAAAAACAGTGAAAAACCGCCAAAAAACACCAATAACCCTGCTAAAACGCTTAAAAACAGTGAAAAACCGTCAAAAAACACCAATAACCCTGCTAAAACGCTTAAAAACAGTGAAAAACCGTCAAAAAACACCAATAACACTGCTAAAACGCTTAAAAACAGTGAAAAACCGTCAAAAAACACCAATAACCTTGCTAAAACGCTTAAAAACAGTGAAAAACCGTCAAAAAACACCAATAACCCTGCTAAAACGCTTAAAAACAGTGAAAAACCGTCAAAAAACACCAATAACCCTGCTAAAACGCTTAAAAACAGTGAAAAACCGTCAAAAAACACCAATAACCCTGCTAAAACGCTTAAAAACAGTGAAAAACCGTCAAAAAACACCAATAACACTGCTAAAACGCTTAAAAACAGTGAAAAACCGTCAAAAAACACCAATAACCCTGCTAAAACGCTTAAAAACAGTGAAAAACCGTCAAAAAACACCAATAACCCTGCTAAAACGCTTAAAAACAGTGAAAAACCGTCAAAAAAAACCAATAACCCTGCTAAAACGCTTAAAAACAGTGAAAAACCGTCAAAAAACACCAATAACCCTGCTAAAACGCTTAAAAACAGTGAAAAACCGTCAAAAAACACCAATAACCCTGCTAAAACGCTTAAAAACAGTGAAAAACCGTCAAAAAACACCAATACCCCTGCTAAAACGCTTAAAAACAGTGAAAAACCGTCAAAAAACACCAATAACCCTGCTAAAACGCTTAAAAACAGTGAAAAACCGCCAAAAAACACCAATAACCCTGCTATAACGCTTAAAAACAGTGAAAAACCGTCAAAAACACCAATAACCCTGCTAAAATGCTTAAAAACAGTGAAAAACCGTCAAAAAACACCAATAACCCTGCTAAAACGCTTAAAAACAGTGAAAAACCGTCAAAAAACACCAATAACCTTGCTAAAACGCTTAAAAACAGTGAAAAACCGTCAAAAAACACCAATAACCCTGCTAAAACGCTTAAAAACAGTGAAAAACCGTCAAAAAACACCAATAACCCTGCTAAAACGCTTAAAAACAGTGAAAAACCGTCAAAAAACACCAATAACCCTGCTAAAACGCTTAAAAACAGTGAAAAACCGTCAAAAAACACCAATAACCTAGCTAAAACGCTTAAAAACAGTGAAAAACCGTCAAAAAAACACCAATAACCCTGCCGAAACGCTTAAAAACAGTGGAAAACCGTCAAAAAACACCAATAACCCTGCTAAAACGCTTAAAAACAGTGAAAAACCGTCAAAAAACACCAATAACCCTGCTAAAACGCTTAAAAACAGTGAAAAACCGTCAAAAAACACCAATAACCCTGCCAAAACGCTTAAAAACAGTGAAAAACCGTCAAAAAATACCAATAACAATGCTAAAACGCTTAAAAACAGTGAAAAACCGTCAAAAAACACCAATAACCCTGCTAAAACGCTTAAAAACAGTGAAAAACCGTCAAAAAACACCAATAACCCTGCTAAAACGCTTAAAAACAGTGAAAAACCGTCAAAAAACACCAATAACCCTGCTAAAACGCTTAAAAACAGTGAAAAGCCGTCAAAAAACACCAATAACCCTGCTAAAACGCTTAAAAACAGTGAAAAACCGTCAAAAAACACCAATAACCTTGCTAAAACGCTTAAAAACAGTGAAAAACCGTCAAAAAACACCAATAACCCTGCTAAAACGCTTAAAAACAGTGAAAAACCGTCAAAAAACACCAATAACCCTGCTAAAACGCTTAAAAACAGTGAAAAACCGTCAAAAAACACCAATAACCCTGCTAAAACGCTTAAAAACAGTGAAAAACCGTCAAAAAACACCAATAACCCTGCTTAAACGCTTAAAAACAGTGAAAAACCGTCAAAAAACACCAATAACACTGCTAAAACGCTTAAAAACAGTGAAAAACCGTCAAAAAACACCAATAACCCTGCTAAAACGCTTAAAAACAGTGAAAAACCGTCAAAAAACACCAATAACCCTGCTAAAACGCTTAAAAACAGTGAAAAACCGTCAAAAAACACCAATAACCCTGCTAGAACGCTTAAAAACAGTGAAAAGCCGTCAAAAAACACCAATAACCCAGCTAAAACGCTTAAAAACAGTGAAAAACCGTCAAAAAACACCAATAACCTTGCTAAAACGCTTAAAAACAGTGAAAATCCGTCAAAAAACACCAATAACCCTGCTAAAACGCTTAAAAACAGTGAAAAACCGTCGAAAAACACCAATAACCCTGCTAAAACGCTTAAAAACAGTGAAAAACCGTCAAAAAACACCAATAACCCTGCTAAAACGCTTAAAAACAGTGAAAAACCGTCAAAAAACACCAATAACCCTGCTAAAACGCTTAAAAACAGTGAAAAATCGTCAAAAAACACCAATAACCCTGCTAAAACGCTTAAAAACAGTGAAAAACCGTAAAAAAACACCAATAACCCTGCTAAAACGCTTAAAAACAGTGAAAAACCGTCAAAAAACACCAATAACCCTGCTAAAACGCTTAAAAACAGTGAAAAACCGTCAAAAAACACCAATAACCCTGCTAAAACGCTTAAAAACAGTGAAAAACCGTCAAAAAACACCAATAACCCTGCTAAAACGCTTAAAAACAGTGAAAAACCGTCAGAAAACACCAATAACCCTGCTAAAACGCTTAAAAACAGTGAAAAACCGTCAAAAAACACCAATAACCCTGCTAAAACGCTTAAAAACAGTGAAAAACCGTCAAAAAACACCAATAACCCTGCTAAAACGCTTAAAAACAGTGAAAAACCGTCAAAAAACACCAATAACCCTGCTAAAACGCTTAAAAACAGTGAAAAACCGTCAAAAAACACCAATAACCCTGCTAAAACGCTTAAAAACAGTGAAAAACCGTCAAAAAACACCAATAACCCTGCTAAAACGCTTAAAAACAGTGAAAAACAGTCAAAAAACACCAATAACCCTGCTAAAACGCTTAAAAACAGTGAAAAACCGTCAAAAAACACCAATAACACTGCTAAAACGCTTAAAAACAGTGAAAAACCGTCAAAAAACACCAATAACCCTGCTAAAGCGCTTGAAAACAGTGAAAAACCGTCAAAAAACACCAATAACCCTGCCAAAACGCTTAAAAACAGTGAAAAACCGTCAAAAAACACCAATAACACTGCTAAAACGCTTAAAAACAGTAAAAAACCGTCAAAAAACACCAATAACCCTGCTAAAACGCTTAAAAACAGTGAAAAACCGTCAAAAAACACCAATAACCCTGCTAAAACGCTTAAAAACAGTGAAAAACCGTCAAAAAACACCAATAACCCTGCTAAAACGCTTAAAAACAGTGAAAAGCCGTCAAAAAACACCAATAACCCAGCTAAAACGCTTGAAAACAGTGAAAAACCGTCAAAAAACACCAATAACCTTGCTAAAACGCTTAAAAACAGTGAAAAACCGTCAAAAAACACCAATAACCCTGCTAAAACGCTTAAAAACAGTGAAAAACCGTCAAAAAACACCAATAACCCTGCTAAAACGCTTAAAAACAGTGAAAAACCGTCAAAAAACACCAATAACCCTGCTAAAACGCTCAAAAACAGTGAAAAACCGTCAAAAAACACCAATAACCCTGCTAAAACGCTTAAAAACAGTGAAAAACCGTCAAAAAACACCAATAACCCTGCTAAAACGCTTAAAAACAGTGAAAAACCGTCAAAAAACACCAATAACCCTGCTAAAACGCTTAAAAACAGTGAAAAACCGTCAAAAAACACCAATAACCCTGCTAAAACGCCTAAAAACAGTGAAAAACCGTCAAAAAACACCAATAACCCTGCTAAAACGCTTAAAAACAGTGAAAAACAGTCAAAAAACACCAATAACCCTGCTAAAACGCTTAAAAACAGTGAAAAACCGTCAAAAAACACCAATAACCCTGCTAAAACGCTTAAAAACAGTGAAAAACCGTCAAAAAACACCAATAACCCTGCTAAAACGCTTAAAAACAGTGAAAAACCGTCAAAAAACACCAATAACCCTGCTAAAACGCTTAAAAACAGTGAAAAACCGTCAAAAAACACCAATAACCCTGCTAAAACGCTTAAAAACAGTGAAAAACCGTCAAAAAACACCAATAACCCTGCTAAAACGCTTAAAAACAGTGAAAAACCGTAAAAAAAACACCAATAACCCTGCTAAAACGCTTAAAAACAGTGAAAAACCGTCAAAAAACACCAATAACCCTGCTAAAACGCTTAAAAACAGTGAAAAACAGTCAAAAAACACCAATAACCCTGCTAAAACGCTTAAAAACAGTGAAAAACCGTCAAAAAACACCAATAACACTGCTAAAACGCTTAAAAACAGTGAAAAACCGTCAAAAAACACCAATAACACTGCTAAAACGCTTAAAAACAGTGAAAAACCGTCAAAAAACACCAATAACCCTGCTAAAACGCTTAAAAACAGTGAAAAACCGTCAAAAAACACCAATGACACTGCTAAAACGCTTAAAAACAGTGAAAAACCGTCAAAAAACACCAATAACACTGCTAAAACGCTTAAAAACAGTGAAAAACCGTCAAAAAACACCAATAACCCTGCCAAAACGCTTAAAAACGGTGAAAAACCGTCAAAAAACACCAATAACACTGCTAAAACGCTTAAAAACAGTGAAAAACCGTCAAAAAACACCAATAACCCTGCTAAAACGCTTAAAAACAGTGAAAAACCGTCAAAAAACACCAATAACCCTGCTAAAACGCTTAAAAACAGTGAAAAACCGTCAAAAAACACCAATAACCCTGCTAAAACGCTTAAAAACAGTGAAAAACCGTCAAAAAACACCAATAACCCTGCTAAAACGCTTAAAAACAGCGAAAAGCCGTCAAAAAACACCAATAACCCAGCTAAAACGCTTAAAAACAGTGAAAAACCGTCAAAAAACACCAATAACCTTGCTAAAACGCTTAAAAACAGTGAAAAAACGTCAAAAAACACCAATAACCCTGCTAAAACGCTTAAAAACAGTGAAAAACCGTCAAAAAACACCAATAACCCTGCTAAAACGCTTAAAAACAGTGAAAAACCGTCAAAAAACACCAATAACCCTGCTAAAGCGCTTAAAAACAGTGAAAAACCGTCAAAAAACACCAATAACCCTGCCAAAACGCTTAAAAACAGTGAAAAACCGTCAAAAAACACCAATAACACTGCTAAAACGCCTAAAAACAGTGAAAAACCGTCAAAAAACACCAATAACCCTGCTAAAACGCTTAAAAACAGTGAAAAACCGTCAAAAAACACCAATAACCCTGCTAAAACGCTTAAAAACAGTGAAAAACCGTCAAAAAACACCAATAACCCTGCTAAAACGCTTAAAAACAGTAAAAAGCCGTCAAAAAACACCAATAACCCAGCTAAAACGCTTAAAAACAGTGAAAAACCGTCAAAAAACACCAATAACCTTGCTAAAACGCTTAAAAACAGTGAAAAACCGTCAAAAAACACCAATAACCCTGCTAAAACGCTTAAAAACAGTGAAAAACCGTCAAAAAACACCAATAACCCTGCTAAAACGCTTAAAAACAGTGAAAAACCGTCAAAAAACACCAATAACCCTGCTAAAACGCTTAAAAACAGTGAAAAACCGTCAAAAAACACCAATAACCCTGCTGAAACGCTTAAAAACAGTGAAAAACCGTCAAAAAACACCAATAACCCTGCTAAAACGCTTAAAAACAGTGAAAAACCGTAAAAAAACACCAATAACCCTGCTAAAACGCTTAAAAACAGTGAAAAACCGTCAAAAAACACCAATAACCCTGCTAAAACGCTTAAAAACAGTGAAAAACCGTCAAAAAACACCAATAACCCTGCTAAAACGCTTAAAAACAGTGAAAAACCGTCAAAAAACACCAATAACCCTGCTAAAACGCTTAAAAACAGTGAAAAACCGTCAAAAAACACCAATAACCCTGCTAAAACGCCTAAAAACAGTGAAAAACCGTCAAAAAACACCAATAACCCTGCTAAAACGCTTAAAAACAGTGAAAAACAGTCAAAAAACACCAATAACCCTGCTAAAACGCTTAAAAACAGTGAAAAACCGTCAAAAAACACCAATAACCCTGCTAAAACGCTTAAAAACAGTGAAAAACCGTCAAAAAACACCAATAACCCTGCTAAAACGCTTAAAAACAGTGAAAAACCGTCAAAAAACACCAATAACCCTGATAAAACGCTTAAAAACAGTGAAAAACCGTCAAAAAACACCAATAACCCTGCTAAAACGCTTAAAAACAGTGAAAAACCGTCAAAAAACACCAATAACCCTGCTAAAACGCTTAAAAACAGTGAAAAACCGTAAAAAAACACCAATAACCCTGCTAAAACGCTTAAAAACAGTGAAAAACCGTCAAAAAACACCAATAACCCTGCTAAAACGCTTAAAAACAGTGAAAAACCGTCAAAAAACACCAATAACCCTGCTAAAACGCTTAAAAACAGTGAAAAACAGTCAAAAAACACCAATAACCCTGCTAAAACGCTTAAAAACAGTGAAAAACCGTCAAAAAACACCAATAACACTGCTAAAACGCTTAAAAACAGTGAAAAACCGTCAAAAAACACCAATAACCCTGCTAAAGCGCTTAAAAACAGTGAAAAACCGTCAAAAAACACCAATAACCCTGCCAAAACGCTTAAAAACGGTGAAAAACCGTCAAAAAACACCAATAACACTGCTAAAACGCTTAAAAACAGTGAAAAACCGTCAAAAAACACCAATAACCCTGCTAAAACGCTTAAAAACAGTGAAAAACCGTCAAAAAACACCAATAACCCTGCTAAAACGCTTAAAAACAGTGAAAAACCGTCAAAAAACACCAATAACCCTGCCAAAACGCTTAAAAACAGTGAAAAACCGTCAAAAAACACCAATAACACTGCTAAAACGCTTAAAAACAGTGAAAAACCGTCAAAAAACACCAATAACCCTGCTAAAACGCTTAAAAACAGTGAAAAACCGTCAAAAAACACCAATAACCCTGCTAAAACGCTTAAAAACAGTGAAAAACCGTCAAAAAACACCAATAACCCTGCTAAAACGCTTAAAAACAGTGAAAAGCCGTCAAAAAACACCAATAACCCAGCTAAAACGCTTAAAAACAGTGAAAAACCGTCAAAAAACACCAATAACCTTGCTAAAACGCTTAAAAACAGTGAAAAACCGTCAAAAAACACCAATAACCCTGCTAAAACGCTTAAAAACAGTGAAAAACCGTCAAAAAACACCAATAACCCTGCTAAAACGCTTAAAAACAGTGAAAAACCGTCAAAAAACACCAATAACACTGCTAAAACGCTTAAAAACAGTGAAAAACCGTCAAAAAACACCAATAACCCTGCTAAAACGCTTAAAAACAGTGAAAAACCGTCAAAAAACACCAATAACCCTGCTAAAACGCTTAAAAACAGTGAAAAACCGTCAAAAAACACCAATAACCCTGCTAAAACGCTTAAAAACAGTGAAAAGCCGTCAAAAAACACCAATAACCCAGCTAAAACGCTTAAAAACAGTGAAAAACCGTCAAAAAACACCAATAACCTTGCTAAAACGCTTAAAAACAGTGAAAAACCGTCAAAAAACACCAATAACCCTGCTAAAACGCTTAAAAACAGTGAAAAACCGTCAAAAAACACCAATAACCCTGCTAAAACGCTTAAAAACAGTGAAAAACCGTCAAAAAACACCAATAACCCTGCTAAAACGCTTAAAAACAGTGAAAAACCGTCAAAAAATACCAATAACCCTGCTGAAACGCTTAAAAACATTGAAAAACCGTCAAAAAACACCAATAACCCTGCTAAAACGCTTAAAAACAGTGAAAAACCGTAAAAAAACACCAATAACCCTGCTAAAACGCTTAAAAACAGTGAAAAACCGTCAAAAAACACCAATAACCCTGCTAAAACGCTTAAAAACAGTGAAAAACCGTCAAAAAACACCAATAACCCTGCTAAAACGCTTAAAAACAGTGAAAAACCGTCAAAAAACACCAATAACCCTGCTAAAACGCTTAAAAACAGTGAATAACCGTCAAAAAACACCAATAACCCTGCTAAAACGCTTAAAAACAGTGAAAAACCGTAAAAAAACACCAATAACCCTGCTAAAACGCTTAAAAACAGTGAAAAACCGTCAAAAAACACCAATAACCCTGCTAAAACGCTTAAAAACAGTGAAAAACCGTAAAAAAACACCAATAACCCTGCTAAAACGCTTAAAAACAGTGAAAAACCGTCAAAAAACACCAATAACCCTGCTAAAACGCTTAAAAACAGTGAAAAACCGACAAAAAACACCAATAACCCTGCTAAAACGCTTAAAAACAGTGAAAAACAGTCAAAAAACACCAATAACCCTGCTAAAACGCTTAAAAACAGTGAAAAACCGTCAAAAAACACCAATAACACTGCTAAAACGCTTAAAAACAGTAAAAAACCGTCAAAAAACACCAATAACCCTGCTAAAGCGCTTAAAAACAGTGAAAAACCGTCAAAAAACACCAATAACCCTGCCAAAACGCTTAAAAACGGTGAAAAACCGTCAAAAAACACCAATAACACTGCTGAAACGCTTAAAAACAGTGAAAAACCGTCAAAAAACACCAATAACCCTGCTAAAACGCTTAAAAACAGTGAAAAACCGTCAAAAAACACCAATAACCCTGCTAAAACGCTTAAAAACAGTGAAAAACCGTCAAAAAACACCAATAACCCTGCTAAAACGCTTAAAAACAGTGAAAAGTCGTCAAAAAACACCAATAACCCAGCTAAAACGCTTAAAAACAGTGAAAAACCGTCAAAAAACACCAATAACCTTGCTAAAACGCTTAAAAACAGTGAAAAACCGTCAAAAAACACCAATAACCCTGCTAAAACGCTTAAAAACAGTGAAAAACCGTCAAAAAACACCAATAACCCTGCTAGAACGCTTAAAAACAGTGAAAAACCGTCAAAAAACACCAATAACCCTGCTAAAGCGCTTAAAAACAGTGAAAAACCGTCAAAAAACACCAATAACCCTGCCAAAACGCTTAAAAACAGTGAAAAACCGTTAAAAAACACCAATAACACTGCTAAAACGCTTAAAAACAGTGAAAAACCGTCAAAAAACACCAATAATCCTGCTAAAACGCTTAAAAACAGTGAAAAACAGTCAAAAAACACCAATAACCCTGCTAAAACGCTTAAAAACAGTGAAAAACCGTCAAAAAACACCAATAACCCTGCTAAAACGCTTAAAAACAGTGAAAAGCCGTCAAAAAACACCAATAACCCAGCTAAAACGCTTAAAAACAGTGAAAAACCGTCAAAAAACACCAATAACCTTGCTAAAACGCTTAAAAACAGTGAAAAACCGTCAAAAAACACCAATAACCCTGCTAAAACGCTTAAAAACAGTGAAAAACCGTCAAAAAACACCAATAACCCTGCTAAAACGCTTAAAAACAGTGAAAAACCGTCAAAAAACACCAATAACCCAGCTAAAACGCTTAAAAACAGTGAAAAACCGTCAAAAAACACCAATAATCCTGCTGAAACGCTTGAAAACAGTGAAAAACCGTCAAAAAACACCAATAACCCTGCTAAAACGCTTAAAAACAGTGAAAAACCGTAAAAAAACACCAATAACCCTGCTAAAACGCTTAAAAACAGTGAAAAACCGTCAAAAAACACCAATAACCCTGCTAAAACGCTTAAAAACAGTGAAAAACCGTCAAAAAACACCAATAACCCTGCTAAAACGCTTAAAAACAGTGAAAAACCGTCAAAAAACACCAATAACCCTGCTAAAACGCTTAAAAACAGTGAATAACCGTCAAAAAACACCAATAACCCTGCTAAAACGCTTAAAAACAGTGAAAACCCGTAAAAAAACACCAATAACCCTGCTAAAACGCTTAAAAACAGTGAAAAACCGTCAAAAAACACCAATAACACTGCTAAAACGCTTAAAAACAGTGAAAAACCGTCAAAAAACACCAATAACCCTGCTAAAACGCTTAAAAACAGTGAAAAACCGTCAAAAAACACCAATAACCCTGCTAAAACGCTTAACTCTTTGAACTCTGACGGCTCTGAGCGAAGTTACTCGCTCACCCTGAAGATTCGCGGCGCCGTATTTGTAGAACAATAAAATAGGTCCAAATACTGGCTATTTGGCACGCTTATAACTTTTTACCAATTATAGGTAGCACGTTGTGTGACATTTCAATCGAAAGGAAATTTTATCGTGCATTCAGAATGTATTCTTCATTTCGAAATATATTTTGTCAAAATTAATAAAATTGACTCTAATCTAACAGTGACTTTTTTGCATGTAAGTGAGTTATGGCTCCAAATTTTGTTATTTGGTACAAAATATACTGCCAATAATTGATGTTCATAAAGAGTTCTTTATAAGCTTTTTGTTGATATTGGAATTATTATTGTGGCTGCCGTATAACCAATTTTATATTTAAATATCCAATTGTGTATCAGTGTACCTGGTGGACAACTTCGATAAGCGGCCGTGACGCACTGATTACGCAGCTACGCAAAAGCCGATCACGTGACTAAGGTCATGAAGATGTTGATACGTACGTTCGAAACGTATTGCGTGGCAAAATGCGCAAGATAACTTTCACGACGACGTTCTCAGCGGGACATCGGTCGCCGAGTTTCGATATGATATTAACCCCGTATGGATTGAAGCACCGACGAAACACATGAAATAACATGCCCAGCAGCAGTGAAAGCTTATTATAATTCATTCGTGGGAGGTACTGATAAAAACGACCAGTTGACACACTTACAAAAGTGCAGGAGGCATTATAAATGGCCAAGACGTTTAGTCATGAAGTTTTTCATGTGGGCGACGTACAATTCCTACGTTCTAATTAATTTTGTCAAACCTCACAATATGAGAGCAAAAAGGGTATTCAGTATTCACAATCCCCAATTTTCTAGAACAACTATTTGAAGATCCCGCTGGAAAAGGCAAGATGTTGACGAGAAAATGCAAGATTGTGCAACCATAAGAAGATTTAACAGATAATAAAAAACTGCAACTAAACGTACGACACGACATATATAAACCGCAAAACGCCAGTTCTAATAATAGATACGTCGTATGCAGCTAAATTCACAGTATTGCTAAAAAAGCCAATCCAGCTGCTAAAGACAAAGACTTGCATCAACAAAGTGCAATATTGGATTTAGAATGTGTCTTTTATCTGCATAATATTTTCATGTTCTTCATTGTTCCGAGCACAACGAAGTGCAATATTCAATTTAAAAATTACCACAACTTAATAAGGGCTTGAGCGGGCAGTCAACGCGTAGTGCGAATTTTGAATGCGTAAAATCGGGTTAATTGATTACTTTCTGCGGACATTTAAATAATAACATCTCGACGTAACGTTATTGCGGACATCGTCACGCTTTGTTGCATTACCGTAACATACGTAAAGTTGTGCGTGACGAGACCTAGCCTCGCTTCAATGAGAACGTCATTTTGACGCAGCGTCGCTGTTAAATCTACAGAAAATCAAACATATTTGGCCATGAAATTTGAATGGCTTATCGTAAAATCGTTTTGGATAAGTCTTTGAAAAGCTATTTAAATTCTCTAGATATGTTGTCGATTGTATATTAGGTTATTTAGGCAGAAAATAGTCAATTTTTGACATTTAATTTTTGTTTTCATCAAATAAATTTATACACTCTTTGTTTGCTAATTATCCCCAGATAATTGGAAAATATAGCAGCAATATTTAAAGTGTAGATAGTTCTAATGACCAGCTTCCATACAGTATATGACTTACTTAAATATCTATTGTGGTTCTTAAGATATGAAGGAATAAAGTGGATTGATTTTCACGCGATAAACTGGCCGGTAAACCGGCCAGCAGGGTGAGAGAGCAAACTCGGGCTGGCCGGTAAACCGGCCAGCAGGGTTCAAGAGGTTAAAAACAGTGAAAAACCGTCAAAAAACACCAATAACCCTGCAAAAACGCTTAAAAACAGTGAAAAACCGTCAAAAAACACCAATAACCCTGCTAAAACGCTTAAAAACAGTGAAAAACCGTCAAAAAACACCAATAACCCTGCTAAAACGCTTAAAAACAGTGAAAAACCGTCAAAAAACACCGATAACCCTGCCAAAACGCTTAAAAACAGTGAAAAACCGTCAAAAAACACCAATAACACTGCTAAAACGCTTAAAAACAGTGAAAAACCGTCAAAAAACACCAATAACCCTGCTAAAACGCTTAAAAACAGTGAAAAACCGTCAAAAAACACCAATAACCCTGCTAAAACGCTTAAAAACAGTGAAAAACCGTCAAAAAACACCAATAACCCTGCTAAAACGCTTAAAAACAGTGAAAAGCCGTCAAAAAACACCAATAACCCAGCTAAAACGCTTAAAAACAGTGAAAAACCGTCAAAAAACACCAATAACCTTGCTAAAACGCTTAAAAACAGTGAAAAACCGTCAAAAAACACCAATAACCCTGCTAAAACGCTTAAAAACAGTGAAAAACCGTCAAAAAACACCAATAACCCTGCTAAAACGCTTAAAAACAGTGAAAAACCGTCAAAAAACACCAATAACCCTGCTAAAACGCTTAAAAACAGTGAAAAACCGTCAAAAAACACCAATAACCCTGCTAAAACGCTTAAAAACAGTGAAAAACCGACAAAAAACACCAATAACCCTGCTAAAACGCTTAAAACAGTGAAAAACCGTAAAAAAACACCAATAACCCTGCTAAAACGCTTAAAAACAGTGAAAAACCGTAAAAAAACACCAATAACCCTGCTAAAACGCTTAAAAACAGTGAAAAACCGTCAAAAAACACCAATAACCCTGCTAAAACGCCTTAAAACAGTGAAAAACCGTCAAAAAACACCAATAACCCTGCTAAAACGCTTAAAAACAGTGAAAAATCGTCAAAAAACACCAATAACCCTGCTAAAACGCTTAAAAACAGTGAAAAACCGTCAAAAAACACCAATAACACTGCTAAAACGCTTAAAAACAGTGAAAAACCGTCAAAAAACACCAATAATCCTGCTAAAACGCTTAAAAACAGTGAAAAACCGTCAAAAAACACCAATAACCCTGCTAAAACACTTAAAAACAGTGAAAAACCGTCAAAAAACACCAATAACCCTGCTAAAACGCTTAAAAACAGTGGAAAACCGTCAAAAAACACCAATAACCCTGCTAAAACGCTTAAAAACAGTGAAAAACCGTCAAAAAACACCAATAACCCTGCTAAAACGCTTAAAAACAGTGAAAAACCGTCAAAAAACACCAATAACCCTGCTAAAACGCTTAAAAACAGTGAAAAACCGTCAAAAAACACCAATAACCCTGCTAAAACGCTTAAAAACAGTGAAAAACCGTCAAAAAACACCAATAACCCTGCTAAAACGCTTAAAAACAGTGAAAAACCGTCAAAAAACACCAATAACCCTGCTAAAACGCTTAAAAACAGTGAAAAACCGTCAAAAAACACCAATAACCCTGCCAAAACGCTTAAAAACAGTGAAAAACCGTCAAAAAACACCAATAACCCTGCTTAAACGCTTAAAAACAGTGAAAAACCGTCAAAAAACACCAATAACCCTGCTAAAACGCTTAAAAACAGTGAAAAACCGTCAAAAAACACCAATAACCCTGCTAAAACGCTTAAAAACAGTGAAAAACCGTCAAAAAACACCAATAACCCTGCTAAAACGCTTAAAAACAGTGAAAAACCGTCAAAAAACACCACTAACCCTGCTAAAACGCTTAAAAACAGTGAAAAACCGTCAAAAAACACCAATAACCCTGCTAAAACGCTTAAAAACAGTGAAAAACCGTCAAAAAACACCAATAACCCTGCTAAAACGCTTAAAAACAGTGAAAAACCGTCAAAAAACACCAATAACACTGCTAAAACGCTTAAAAACAGTGAAAAACCGTCAAAAAACACCAATAATCCTGCTAAAACGCTTAAAAACAGTGAAAAACCGTCAAAAAACACCAATAACCCTGCTAAAACACTTAAAAACAGTGAAAAACCGTCAAAAAACACCAATAACCCTGCTAAAACGCTTAAAAACAGTGGAAAACCGTCAAAAAACACCAATAACCCTGCTAAAACGCTTAAAAACAGTGAAAAACCGTCAAAAAACACCAATAACCCTGCTAAAACGCTTAAAAACAGTGAAAAACCGTCAAAAAACACCAATAACCCTGCTAAAACGCTTAAAAACAGTGAAAAACCGTCAAAAAACACCAATAACCCTGCTAAAACGCTTAAAAACAGTTAAAAACCGTCAAAAAACACCAATAACCCTGCCAAAACGCTTAAAAACAGTGAAAAACCGTCAAAAAACACCAATAACACTGCTAAAACGCTTAAAAACAGTGAAAAACCGTCAAAAAACACCAATAACCCTGCTTAAACGCTTAAAAACAGTGAAAAACCGTCAAAAAACACCAATAACCCTGCTAAAACGCTTAAAAACAGTGGAAAACCGTCAAAAAACACCAATAACCCTGCTAAAACGCTTAAAAACAGTGAAAATCGGTCAATAAACACCAATAACCCAGCTAAAACGCTTAAAAACAGTGAAAAACCGTCAAAAACCACCAATAACCTTGCTAAAACGCTTAAAAACAGTGAAAAACCGTCAAAAAACACCAATAACCCTGCTAAAACGATTAAAAACAGTGAAAAACCGTCAAAAAACACCAATAACCCTGCTAAAACGCTTAAAAACAGTGAAAAACCGTCAAAAAACACCAATAACCCTGCTAAAACGCTTAAAAACAGTGAAAAACCGTCAAAAAACACCAATAACCCTGCTAAAACGCTTAAAAACAGTGAAAAACCGTCAAAAAACACCAATAACCCAGCTAAAACGCTTAAAAACAGTGAAAAACCGTCAAAAAACACCAATAACCTTGCTAAAACGCTTAAAAACAGTGAAAAACCGTCAAAAAACACCAATAACCCTGCTAAAACGATTAAAAACAGTGAAAAACCGTCAAAAAACACCAATAACCCTGCTAAAACGCATAAAAACAGTGAAAAACCGTCAAAAAACACCAATAACCCTGCTAAAACGCTTAAAAACAGTGAAAAACCGTCAAAAAACACCAATAACCCTGCTAAAACGCTTAAAAACAGTGAAAAACCGTCAAAAAACACCAATTACCCTGCTAAAACGCTTAAAAACAGTGAAAAACCGTAAAAAAACACCAATAACCCTGCTAAAACGCTTAAAAACAGTGAAAAACCGTCAAAAAACACCAATAACCCTGCTAAAACGCCTAAAAACAGTGAAAAACTGTCAAAAAACACCAATAACCCTGCTAAAACGCTTAAAAACAGTGAAAAACCGTCAAAAAACACCAATAACCCTGCTAAAACGCTTAAAAACAGTGAAAAACCGTCAAAAAACACCAATAACCCTGCCAAAACGCTTAAAAACAGTGAAAAACAGTCAAAAAACACCAATAACCCTGCTAAAACGCTTAAAAACAGTGAAAAACCGTCAAAAAACACCAATAACACTGCTAAAACGCTTAAAAACAGTGAAAAACCGTCAAAAAACACCAATAACCCTGCTTAAGCGCTTAAAAACAGTGAAAAACCGTCAAAAAACACCAATAACCCTGCCAAAACGCTTAACAACAGTGAAAAACCGTCAAAAAACACCAATAACCCTGCTAAAGCGCTTAAAAACAGTGAAAAACCGTCAAAAAACACCAATAACCCTGCCAAAACGCTTAAAAACGGTGAAAAACCGTCAAAAAACACCAATAACACTGCTAAAACGCTTAAAAACAGTGAAAAACCGTCAAAAAACACCAATAACCCTGCTAAAACGCTTAAAAACAGTGAAAAACCGTCAAAAAACACCAATAACCCTGCTAAAACGCTTAAAAACAGTGGAAAACCGTCAAAAAACACCAATAACCCTGCTAAAACGCTTAAAAACAGTGAAAAGCCGTCAAAAAACACCAATAACCCAGCTAAAACGCTTAAAAACAGTGAAAAACCGTCAAAAAACACCAATAACCTTGCTAAAACGCTTAAAAACAGTGAAAAACCGTCAAAAAACACCAATAACCCTGCAAAAACGCTTGAAAACAGTGAAAAACCGTCAAAAAACACCAATAACCCTGCTAAAGCGCTTAAAAACAGTGAAAAACCGTCAAAAAACACCAATAACCCTGCCAAAACGCTTAAAAACAGTGAAAAACCGTCAAAAACACCAATAACACTGCTAAAACGCTTAAAAACAGTGAAAAACCGTCAAAAAACACCAATAACCCTGCCAAAACGCTTAAAAACAGTGAAAAACCGTCAAAAAACACCAATAACCCTGCCAAAACGCTTAAAAACAGTGAAAAACCGTCAAAAAACACCAATAACCCTGCCAAAACGCTTAAAAACAGTGAAAAACCGTCAAAAAACACCAATAACACTGCTAAAACGCTTAAAAACAGTGAAAAACCGTCAAAAAACACCAATAACCCTGCTAAAACGCTTAAAAACAGTGAAAAACCGTCAAAAAACACCAATAACCCTGCTAAAACGCTTAAAAACAGTGAAAAACCGTCAAAAAACACCAATAACCCTGCTAAAACGCTTAAAAACAGTGAAAAGCCGTCAAAAAACACCAATAACCCAGCTAAAACGCTTAAAAACAGTGAAAAACCGTCAAAAAACACCAATAACCTTGCTAAAACGCTTAAAAACAGTGAAAAACCGTCAAAAAACACCAATAACCCTGCTAAAACGCCTAAAAACAGTGAAAAACCGTCAAAAAACACCAATAACCCTGCTAAAACGCTTAAAAACAGTGAAAAACCGTCAAAAAACACCAATAACCCTGCTAAAACGCTTAAAAACAGTGAAAAACCGTCAAAAAACACCAATAACCCTGCTAAAACGCTTAAAAACAGTGAAAAACCGTCAAAAAACACCAATAACTCTGCTAAAACGCTTAAAAACAGTGAAAAACCGTTAAAAAACACCAATAACCCTGCTAAAACGCTTAAAAACAGTGAAAAACCGTCAAAAAACACCAATAACCCTGCTAAAACGCTTAAAAACAGTGAAAAACCGTCAAAAAACACCAATAACCCTGCTAAAACGCTTAAAAACAGTGAAAAACCGTCAAAAAACACCAATAACCCTGCTAAAACGCTTAAAAACAGTGAAAAACCGTCAAAAAACACCAATAACCCTGCTAAAACGCTTAAAAACAGTGAAAAACCGTCAAAAAACACCAATAACCCTGCTAAAACGCTTAAAAACAGTGAAAAACCGTAAAAAAACACCAATAACCCTGCTAAAACGCTTAAAAACAGTGAAAAACCGTCAAAAAACACCAATAACCCTGCTAAAACGCTTAAAAACAGTGAAAAACCGTCAAAAAACACCAATAACCCTGCTAAAACGCTTGAAAACAGTGAAAAACAGTCAAAAAACACCAATAACCCTGCTAAAACGCTTAAAAACAGTGAAAAACCGTCAAAAAACACCAATAACACTGCTAAAACGCTTAACAACAGTGAAAAACCGTCAAAAAACACCAATAACCCTGCTAAAGCGCTTAAAAACAGTGAAAAACCGTCAAAAAACACCAATAACCCTGCCAAAACGCTTAAAAACGGTGAAAAACCGTCAAAAAACACCAATAACACTGCTAAAACGCTTAAAAACAGTGAAAAACCGTCAAAAAACACCAATAACCCTGCTAAAACGCTTAAAAACAGTGAAAAACCGTCAAAAAACACCAATAACCCTGCTAAAACGCTTAAAAACAGTGGAAAACCGTCAAAAAACACCAATAACCCTGCTAAAACGCTTAAAAACAGTGAAAAGCCGTCAAAAAACACCAATAACCCAGCTAAAACGCTTAAAAACAGTGAAAAACCGTCAAAAAACACCAATAACCTTGCTAAAACGCTTAAAAACAGTGAAAAACCGTCAAAAAACACCAATAACCCTGCAAAAACGCTTGAAAACAGTGAAAAACCGTCAAAAAACACCAATAACCCTGCTAAAACGCTTAAAAACAGTGAAAAACCGTCAAAAAACACCAATAACCCTGCTAAAGCGCTTAAAAACAGTGAAAAACCGTCAAAAAACACCAATAACCCTGCTAAAACGCTTAAAAACAGTGAAAAACCGTCAAAAAACACCAATAACCCTGCTAAAACGCTTGAAAACAGTGAAAAACAGTCAAAAAACACCAATAACCCTGCTAAAACGCTTAAAAACAGTGAAAAACCGTAAAAAAACACCAATAACCCTGCTAAAACGCTTAAAAACAGTGAAAAACCGTCAAAAAACACCAATAACCCTGCTAAAACGCTTAAAAACAGTGAAAAACCGTCAAAAAACACCAATAACCCTGCTAAAACGCTTGAAAACAGTGAAAAACAGTCAAAAAACACCAATAACCCTGCTAAAACGCTTAAAAACAGTGAAAAACCGTCAAAAAACACCAATAACACTGCTAAAACGCTTAACAACAGTGAAAAACCGTCAAAAAACACCAATAACCCTGCTAAAGCGCTTAAAAACAGTGAAAAACCGTCAAAAAACACCAATAACCCTGCCAAAACGCTTAAAAACGGTGAAAAACCGTCAAAAAACACAAATAACACTGCTAAAACGCTTAAAAACAGTGAAAAACCGTCAAAAAACACCAATAACCCTGCTAAAACGCTTAAAAACAGTGAAAAACCGTCAAAAAACACCAATAACCCTGCTAAAACGCTTAAAAACAGTGGAAAACCGTCAAAAAACACCAATAACCCTGCTAAAACGCTTAAAAACAGTGAAAAACCGTCAAAAAACACCAATAACCCTGCTAAAACGCTTAAAAACAGTGGAAAACCGTCAAAAAACACCAATAACCCTGCTAAAACGCTTAAAAACAGTGAAAAGCCGTCAAAAAACACCAATAACCCAGCTAAAACGCTTAAAAACAGTGAAAAACCGTCAAAAAACACCAATAACCTTGCTAAAACGCTTAAAAACAGTGAAAAACCGTCAAAAAACACCAATAACCCTGCAAAAACGCTTGAAAACAGTGAAAAACCGTCAAAAAACACCAATAACCCTGCTAAAGCGCTTAAAAACAGTGAAAAACCGTCAAAAAACACCAATAACCCTGCCAAAACGCTTAAAAACAGTGAAAAACCGTCAAAAACACCAATAACACTGCTAAAACGCTTAAAAACAGTGAAAAACCGTCAAAAACACCAATAACCCTGCCAAAACGCTTAAAAACAGTGAAAAACCGTCAAAAAACACCAATAACCCTGCCAAAACGCTTAAAAACAGTGAAAAACCGTCAAAAAACACCAATAACCCTGCCAAAACGCTTAAAAACAGTGAAAAACCGTCAAAAAACACCAATAACACTGCTAAAACGCTTAAAAACAGTGAAAAACCGTCAAAAAACACCAATAACCCTGCTAAAACGCTTAAAAACAGTGAAAAACCGTCAAAAAACACCAATAACCCTGCTAAAACGCTTAAAAACAGTGAAAAACCGTCAAAAAACACCAATAACCCTGCTAAAACGCTTAAAAACAGTGAAAAGCCGTCAAAAAACACCAATAACCCAGCTAAAACGCTTAAAAACAGTGAAAAACCGTCAAAAAACACCAATAACCTTGCTAAAACGCTTAAAAACAGTGAAAAACCGTCAAAAAACACCAATAACCCTGCTAAAACGCCTAAAAACAGAGAAAAACCGTCAAAAAACACCAATAACCCTGCTAAAACGCTTAAAAACAGTGAAAAACCGTCAAAAAACACCAATAACCCTGCTAAAACGCTTAAAAACAGTGAAAAACCGTCAAAAAACACCAATAACCCTGCTAAAACGCTTAAAAACAGTGAAAAACCGTCAAAAAACACCAATAACTCTGCTAAAACGCTTAAAAACAGTGAAAAACCGTTAAAAAACACCAATAACCCTGCTAAAACGCTTAAAAACAGTGAAAAACCGTCAAAAAACACCAATAACCCTGCTAAAACGCTTAAAAACAGTGAAAAACCGTCAAAAAACACCAATAACCCTGCTAAAACGCTTAAAAACAGTGAAAAACCGTCAAAAAACACCAATAACCCTGCTAAAACGCTTAAAAACAGTGAAAAACCGTCAAAAAACACCAATAACCCTGCTAAAACGCTTAAAAACAGTGAAAAACCGTCAAAAAACACCAATAACCCTGCTAAAACGCTTAAAAACAGTGAAAAACCGTAAAAAAACACCAATAACCCTGCTAAAACGCTTAAAAACAGTGAAAAACCGTCAAAAAACACCAATAACCCTGCTAAAACGCTTAAAAACAGTGAAAAACCGTCAAAAAACACCAATAACCCTGCTAAAACGCTTGAAAACAGTGAAAAACAGTCAAAAAACACCAATAACCCTGCTAAAACGCTTAAAAACAGTGAAAAACCGTCAAAAAACACCAATAACACTGCTAAAACGCTTAACAACAGTGAAAAACCGTCAAAAAACACCAATAACCCTGCTAAAGCGCTTAAAAACAGTGAAAAACCGTCAAAAAACACCAATAACCCTGCCAAAACGCTTAAAAACGGTGAAAAACCGTCAAAAAACACCAATAACACTGCTAAAACGCTTAAAAACAGTGAAAAACCGTCAAAAAACACCAATAACCCTGCTAAAACGCTTAAAAACAGTGAAAAACCGTCAAAAAACACCAATAACCCTGCTAAAACGCTTAAAAACAGTGGAAAACCGTCAAAAAACACCAATAACCCTGCTAAAACGCTTAAAAACAGTGAAAAGCCGTCAAAAAACACCAATAACCCAGCTAAAACGCTTAAAAACAGTGAAAAACCGTCAAAAAACACCAATAACCTTGCTAAAACGCTTAAAAACAGTGAAAAACCGTCAAAAAACACCAATAACCCTGCAAAAACGCTTGAAAACAGTGAAAAACCGTCAAAAAACACCAATAACCCTGCTAAAACGCTTAAAAACAGTGAAAAACCGTCAAAAAACAATAATAACCCTGCTAAAGCGCTTAAAAACAGTGAAAAACCGTCAAAAAACACCAATAACCCTGCTAAAACGCTTAAAAACAGTGAAAAACCGTCAAAAAACACCAATAACCCTGCTAAAACGCTTGAAAACAGTGAAAAACAGTCAAAAAACACCAATAACCCTGCTAAAACGCTTAAAAACAGTGAAAAACCGTAAAAAAACACCAATAACCCTGCTAAAACGCTTAAAAACAGTGAAAAACCGTCAAAAAACACCAATAACCCTGCTAAAACGCTTAAAAACAGTGAAAAACCGTCAAAAAACACCAATAACCCTGCTAAAACGCTTGAAAACAGTGAAAAACAGTCAAAAAACACCAATAACCCTGCTAAAACGCTTAAAAACAGTGAAAAACCGTCAAAAAACACCAATAACACTGCTAAAACGCTTAACAACAGTGAAAAACCGTCAAAAAACACCAATAACCCTGCTAAAGCGCTTAAAAACAGTGAAAAACCGTCAAAAAACACCAATAACCCTGCCAAAACGCTTAAAAACGGTGAAAAACCGTCAAAAAACACAAATAACACTGCTAAAACGCTTAAAAACAGTGAAAAACCGTCAAAAAACACCAATAACCCTGCTAAAACGCTTAAAAACAGTGAAAAACCGTCAAAAAACACCAATAACCCTGCTAAAACGCTTAAAAACAGTGGAAAACCGTCAAAAAACACCAATAACCCTGCTAAAACGCTTAAAAACAGTGAAAAGCCGTCAAAAAACACCAATAACCCAGCTAAAACGCTTAAAAACAGTGAAAAACCGTCAAAAAACACCAATAACCTTGCTAAAACGCTTAAAAACAGTGAAAAACCGTCAAAAAACACCAATAACCCTGCAAAAACGCTTGAAAACAGTGAAAAACCGTCAAAAAACACCAATAACCCTGCTAAAACGCTTAAAAACAGTGAAAAACCGTCAAAAAACACCAATAACCCTGCTAAAACGCTTAAAAACAGTGAAAAACCGTCAAAAAACACCAATAACCCTGCTAAAACGCTTAAAAACAGTGAAAAACCGTCAAAAAACACCAATAACCCTGCTAAAACGCTTAAAAACAGTGAAAAGCCGTCAAAAAACACCAATAACCCAGCTGAAACGCTTAAAAACAGTGAAAAACCGTCAAAAAACACCAATAACCTTGCTAAAACGCTTAAAAACAGTGAAAAACCGTCAAAAAACACCAATAACCATGCTAAAACGCTTAAAAACAGTGATAAACCGTCAAAAAACACCAATAACCCTGCTAAAACGCTTAAAAACAGTGAAAAACCGTCAAAAAACACCAATAACCCTGCTAAAACGCTCAAAAACAGTGAAAAACCGTCAAAAAACACCAATAACCCTGCTAAAACGCTTAAAAACAGTGAAAAACCGTCAAAAAACACCAATAACCCTGCTAAAACGCTTAAAAACAGTGAAAAACCGTAAAAAAACACCAATAACCCTGCTAAAACGCTTAAAAACAGTGAAAAACCGTCAAAAAACACCAATAACCCTGCTAAAACGCTTAAAAACAGTGAAAAACCGTCAAAAAACACCAATAACCCTGCTAAAACGCTTAAAAACAGTGAAAAACCGTCAAAAAACACCAATAACCCTGCTAAAACGCTCAAAAACAGTGAAAAAACGTCAAAAAACACCAATAACCCTGCTAAAACGCTTAAAAACAGTGAAAAACCGTCAAAAAACACCTATAACCCTGCCGAAACGCTTAAAAACAGTGAAAAACCGTCAAAAAACACCAATAACCCTGCCAAAACGCTTAAAAACAGTGAAAAACCGTCAAAAAACACCAATAACCCTGCTAAAACGCTTAAAAACAGTGAAAAACCGTCAAAAAACACCAATAACCCTGCTAAAACGCTTAAAAACAGTGAAAAACCGTCAAAAAACTCCAATAACCCTGCCAAAACGCTTAAAAACAGTGAAAAACCGTCAAAAAACACCAATAACCCTGCTAAAACGCTTACAAACAGTGAAAAACCGTCAAAAAACACCAATAACCCTGCTAAAACGCTTAAAAACAGTGAAAAACCGTCAAAAAACACCAATAACCCTGCTAAAACGCTTAAAAACAGTGAAAAACCGTCAAAAACACCAATAACCCTGCTAAAACGCTTAAAAACAGTGAAAAACCGTAAAAAACTCCAATAACCCTGCTAAAACGCTTAAAAACAGTGAAAAACCGTCAAAAAACACCAATAACCCTGCTAAAACGCTTAAAAACAGTGAAAAACCGTCAAAAAACACCAATAACCCTGCTAAAACGCTTAAAAACAGTGAAAAACCGTCAAAAAACACCAATAACCCTGCTAAAACGCTTAAAAACAGTGAAAAACCGTCAAAAAACACCAATAACACTGCTAAAACGCTTAAAAACAGTGAAAAACCGTCAAAAAACACCAATAACCCTGCTAAAACGCTTAAAAACAGTGAAAAACCGTCAAAAAACACCAATAACCCTGCTAAAACGCTTAAAAACAGTGAAAAACCGTCAAAAAACACCAATAACCCTGCTAAAACGCTTAAAAACAGTGAAAAACCGTCAAAAAACACCAATAACCCTGCTAAAACGCTTAAAAACAGTGAAAAACCGTCAAAAAACACCAATAACCCTGCTAAAACGCTTAAAAACAGTGAAAAACCGTCAAAAAACACCAATAACCCTGCCAAAACGCTTAAAAACAGTGAAAACCCGTCAAAAAACACCAATAACACTGCTAAAACGCTTAAAAACAGTGAAAAACCGTCAAAAAACACCAATAACCCTGCTAAAACGCTTAAAAACAGTGAAAAACCGTCAAAAAACACCATTAACCCTGCTAAAACGCTTAAAAACAGTGAAAAGCCGTCAAAAAACACCAATAACCCAGCTAAAACGCTTAAAAACAGTGAAAAACCGTCGAAAAACACCAATAACCTTGCTAAAACGCTTAAAAACAGTGAAAAACCGTCAAAAAACACCAATAACCCTGCTAAAACGCTTAAAAACAGTGAAAAACCGTCAAAAAACACCAATAACCCTGCTAAAACGCTTAAAAACAGTGAAAAACCGTCAAAAAACACCAATAACCCTGCTAAAACGCTTAAAAACAGTGAAAAACCGTCAAAAACACCAATAACCCTGCTAAAACGCTTAAAAACAGTGAAAAACCGTTAAAAAACACCAATAACCCTGCTAAAACGCTTAAAAACAGTGAAAAACCGTCAAAAAACACCAATAACCCTGCTAAAACGCTTAAAAACAGTGAAAAACCGTCAAAAAACACCAATAACCCTGCTAAAACGCTTAAAAACAGTGAAAAACCGTCAAAAAACACCAATAACCCTGCTAAAACGCTTAAAAACAGTGAAAAACCGTCAAAAAACACCAATAACCCTGCTAAAACGCTTAAAAACAGTGAAAAACCGTCAAAAAACACCAATAACCCTGCCAAAACGCTTAAAAACAGTGAAAAACCGTCAAACAACACCAATAACACTGCTAAAACGCTTAAAAACAGTGAAAAACCGTCAAAAAACACCAATAACCCTGCTAAAACGCTTAAAAACAGTGAAAAAACCGTCAAAAAACACCAATAACGAAAAACCGTCAAAAAACACCAATAACCCAGCTAAAACGCTTAAAAACAGTGAAAAACCGTCAAAAAACACCAATAACCTTGCTAAAACGCTTAAAAACAGTGAAAAACCGTCAAAAAACACCAATAACCCTGCTAAAACGCTTAAAAACAGTGAAAAACCGTCAAAAAACACCAATAACCCTGCTAAAACGCTTAAAAACAGTGAAAAACCGTCAAAAAACACCAATAACCCTGCTAAAACGCTTAAAAACAGTGAAAAACCGTCAAAAAACACCAATAACCCTGCTAAAACGCTTAAAACAGTGAAAAACCGTAAAAAAACACCAATAACCCTGCTAAAACGCTTAAAAACAGTGAAAAACCGTAAAAAAACACCAATAACCCTGCTAAAACGCTTAAAAACAGTGAAAAACCGTCAAAAAACACCAATAACCCTGCTAAAACGCTTAAAAACAGTGAAAAACCGTCAAAAAACACCAATAACCCTGCTAAAACGCTTAAAAACAGTGAAAAAATACTCATCTATGTCAACACCAATAACCCTGCTAAAACGCTTAAAAACAGTGAAAAA
>NW_027556577.1:0-38908 GCF_964204865.1 Styela clava
GGGTTATTGGTGTTTTTTGACGGTTTTTCACTGTTTTTAAGCGTTTTAGCAGGGTTATTGGTGTTTTTTGACGGTTTTTCACTGTTTTTAAGCGTTTTAGCAGGGTTATTGGTGTTTTTTGACGGTTTTTCACTGTTTTTAAGCGTTTTAGCAGGGTTATTGGTGTTTATTGACGGTTTTTCACTGTTTTTAAGCGTTTTAGCAGGGTTATTGGTGTTTTTTGACGGTTTTTCACTGTTTTTAAGCGTTTTAGCAGGGTTATTGGTGTTTTTTGACGGTTTTTCACTGTTTTTAAGCGTTTTAGCAGGGTTATTGGTGTTTTTTGACGGTTTTTCACTGTTTTTAAGCGTTTTAGCAGGGTTATTGGTGTTTTTTGACGGTTTTTCACTGTTTTTAAGCGTTTTAGCAGGGTTATTGGTGTTTTTTGACGGTTTTTCACTGTTTTTAAGCGTTTTAGCAGGGTTATTGGTGTTTTTTGACGGTTTTTCACTGTTTTTAAGCGTTTTAGCAGGGTTATTGGTGTTTTTTGACGGTTTTTCACTGTTTTTAAGCGTTTTAGCAGGGTTATTGGTGTTTTTTGACGGTTTTTCACTGTTTTTAAGCGTTTTAGCAGGGTTATTGGTGTTTTTTGACGGTTTTTCACTGTTTTTAAGCGTTTTAGCAGGGTTATTGGTGTTTTTTGACGGTTTTTCACTGTTTTTAAGCGTTTTAGCAGGGTTATTGGTGTTTTTTGACGGTTTTTCACTGTTTTTAAGCGTTTTAGCAGGGTTATTGGTGTTTTTTGACGGTTTTTCACTGTTTTTAAGCGTTTTAGCAGGGTTATTGGTGTTTTTTGACGGTTTTTCACTGTTTTTAAGCGTTTTAGCAGGGTTATTGGTGTTTTTTGACGGTTTTTCACTGTTTTTAAGCGTTTTAGCAGGGTTATTGGTGTTTTTTGACGGTTTTTCACTGTTTTTAAGCGTTTTAGCAGGGTTATTGGTGTTTTTTGACGGTTTTTCACTGTTTTTAAGCGTTTTAGCAGGGTTATTGGTGTTTTTTGACGGTTTTTCACTGTTTTTAAGCGTTTTAGCAGGGTTATTGGTGTTTTTTGACGGTTTTTCACTGTTTTTAAGCGTTTTAGCAGGGTTATTGGTGTTTTTTGACGGTTTTTCACTGTTTTCAAGCGTTTTAGCAGGGTTATTGGTGTTTTTTGACGGTTTTTCACTGTTTTTAAGCGTTTTAGCAGGGTTATTGGTGTTTTTTGACGGTTTTTCACTGTTTTTAAGCGTTTTAGCAGGGTTATTGGTGTTTTTTGACGGTTTTTCACTGTTTTTAAGCGTTTTAGCAGGGTTATTGGTGTTTTTTGACGGTTTTTCACTGTTTTTAAGCGTTTTAGCAGGGTTATTGGTGTTTTTTGACGGTTTTTCACTGTTTTTAAGCGTTTTAGCAGGGTTATTGGTGTTTTTTGACGGTTTTTCACTGTTTTTAAGCGTTTT
This sequence comes from Styela clava, assembly GCF_964204865.1. Lineage (NCBI taxonomy): Eukaryota > Metazoa > Chordata > Ascidiacea > Stolidobranchia > Styelidae > Styela > Styela clava. The sequence goes on from NW_027556577.1 coordinate 1,476, forward strand.
AGCAGGGTTATTGGTGTTTTTTGACGGTTTTTCACTGTTTTTAAGCGTTTTAGCAGGGTTATTGGTGTTTTTTGACGGTTTTTCACTGTTTTTAAGCGTTTTAGCAGGGTATTGGTGTTTTTTGACGGTTTTTTCACTGTTTTTAAGCGTTTTAGCAGGGTTATTGGTGTTTTTTGACGGTTTTTCACTGTTTTTAAGCGTTTTAGCAGGGTTATTGGTGTTTTTTGACGGTTTTTCACTGTTTTCAAGCGTTTTAGCAGGGTTATTGGTGTTTTTTGACGGTTTTTCACTGTTTTTAAGCGTTTTAGCAGGGGTATTGGTGTTTTTTGACGGTTTTTCACTGTTTTTAAGCGTTTTAGCAGGGTTATTGGTGTTTTTTGACGGTTTTTCACTGTTTTCAAGCGTTTTAGCAGGGTTATTGGTGTTTTTTGACGGTTTTTCACTGTTTTTAAGCGTTTTAGCAGGGTTATTGGTGTTTTTTGACGGTTTTTCACTGTTTTTAAGCGTTTTAGCAGGGTTATTGGTGTTTTTTGACGGTTTTTCACTGTTTTTAAGCGTTTTAGCAGGGTTATTGGTGTTTTTTGACGGTTTTTCACTGTTTTTAAGCGTTTTAGCAGGGTTATTGGTGTTTTTTGACGGTTTTTCACTGTTTTTAAGCGTTTTAGCAGGGTTATTGGTGTTTTTTGACGGTTTTTCACTGTTTTCAAGCGTTTTAGCAGGGTTATTGGTGTTTTTTGACGGTTTTTCACTGTTTTTAAGCGTTTTAGCAGGGTTATTGGTGTTTTTTTACGGTTTTTCACTGTTTTTAAGCGTTTTAGCAGGGTTATTGGTGTTTTTTGACGGTTTTTCACTGTTTTTAAGCGTTTTAGCAGGGGTATTTGTGTTTTTTGACGGTTTTTCACTGTTTTTAAGCGTTTTAGCAGGGTTATTGGTGTTTTTTGACGGTTTTTCACTGTTTTTAAGCGTTTTAGCAGGGTTATTGGTGTTTTTTGACTGTTTTTCACTGTTTTTTAAGCGTTTTAGCAGGGTTATTGGTGTTTTTTGACGGGTTTTCACTGTTTTTAAGCGTTTTAGCAGGGTTATTGGTGTTTTTTTGACGGTTTTTCACTGTTTTTAAGCGTTTCAGCAGGGTTATTGGTGTTTTTTGACGGTTTTTCACTGTTTTTAAGCGTTTTAGCAGGGTTATTGGTGTTTTTTGACGGTTTTTCACTGTTTTTAAGCGTTTTAGCAGGGTTATTGGTGTTTTTTGACGGTTTTTCACTGTTTTTAAGCGTTTTAGCAGGGTTATTGGTGTTTTTTGACGGTTTTTCACTGTTTTTAAGCGTTTTAGCAGGGTTATTGGTGTTTTTTGACGGTTTTTCACTGTTTTTAAGCGTTTTAGCAGGGTTATTGGTGTTTTTTGACGGTTTTTCACTGTTTTTTAAGCGTTTTAGCAGGGTTATTGGTGTTTTTTGACGGTTTTTCACTGTTTTTAAGCGTTTTAGCAGGGTTATTGGTGTTTTTTGACGGTTTTTCACTGTTTTTAAGCGTTTTAGCAGGGTTATTGGTGTTTTTTGACGGTTTTTCACTGTTTTTAAGCGTTTTAGCAGGGTTATTGGTGTTTTTTGACGGTTTTTCACTGTTTTTAAGCGTTTTAGCAGGGTTATTGGTGTTTTTTGACGGTTTTTCACTGTTTTTAAGCGTTTTAGCAGGGTTATTGGTGTTTTTTGACGGTTTTTCACTGTTTTTAAGCGTTTTAGCAGGGTTATTGGTGTTTTTTGACGGTTTTTCACTGTTTTTAAGCGTTTTAGCAGGGTTATTGGTGTTTTTTGACGGTTTTTCACTGTTTTTAAGCGTTTTAGCAGGGTTATTGGTGTTTTTTGACGGTTTTTCACTGTTTTTAAGCGTTTTAGCAGGGTTATTGGTGTTTTTTGACGGTTTTTCACTGTTTTTAAGCGTTTTAGCAGGGTTATTGGTGTTTTTTGACGGTTTTTCACTGTTTTTAAGCGTTTTAGCAGGGTTATTGGTGTTTTTTGACGGTTTTTCACTGTTTTTAAGCGTTTTAGCAGGGTTATTGGTGTTTTTTGACGGTTTTTCACTGTTTTTAAGCGTTTTAGCAGGGTTATTGGTGTTTTTTGACGGTTTTTCACTGTTTTTAAGCGTTTTAGCAGGGTTATTGGTGTTTTTTGACGGTTTTTCACTGTTTTTAAGCGTTTTAGCAGGGTTATTGGTGTTTTTTGACGGTTTTTCACTGTTTTTAAGCGTTTTAGCAGGGTTATTGGTGTTTTTTGACGGTTTTTCACTGTTTTTAAGCGTTTTAGCAGGGTTATTGGTGTTTTTTGACGGTTTTTCACTGTTTTTAAGCGTTTTAGCAGGGTTATTGGTGTTTTTTGACGGTTTTTCACTGTTTTTAAGCGTTTTAGCAGGGTTATTGGTGTTTTTTGACGGTTTTTCACTGTTTTTAAGCGTTTTAGCAGGGTTATTGGTGTTTTTTGACGGTTTTTCACTGTTTTTAAGCGTTTTAGCAGGGTTATTGGTGTTTTTTGACGGTTTTTCACTGTTTTTAAGCGTTTTAGCAGGGTTATTGGTGTTTTTTGACGGTTTTTCACTGTTTTTAAGCGTTTTAGCAGGGTTATTGGTGTTTTTTGACGGTTTTTCACTGTTTTTAAGCGTTTTAGCAGGGTTATTGGTGTTTTTTGACGGTTTTTCACTGTTTTTAAGCGTTTTAGCAGGGTTATTGGTGTTTTTTGACGGTTTTTCACTGTTTTTAAGCGTTTTAGCAGGGTTATTGGTGTTTTTTGACGGTTTTTCACTGTTTTTAAGCGTTTTAGCAGGGTTATTGGTGTTTTTTGACGGTTTTTCACTGTTTTTAAGCGTTTTAGCAGGGTTATTGGTGTTTTTTGACGGTTTTTCACTGTTTTTAAGCGTTTTAGCAGGGTTATTGGTGTTTTTTGACGGTTTTTCACTGTTTTTAAGCGTTTTAGCAGGGTTATTGGTGTTTTTTGACGGTTTTTCACTGTTTTTAAGCGTTTTAGCAGGGTTATTGGTGTTTTTTGACGGTTTTTCACTGTTTTTAAGCGTTTTAGCAGGGTTATTGGTGTTTTTTGACGGTTTTTCACTGTTTTTAAGCGTTTTAGCAGGGTTATTGGTGTTTTTTGACGGTTTTTCACTGTTTTTAAGCGTTTTAGCAGGGTTATTGGTGTTTTTTGACGGTTTTTCACTGTTTTTAAGCGTTTTAGCAGGGTTATTGGTGTTTTTTGACGGTTTTTCACTGTTTTTAAGCGTTTTAGCAGGGTTATTGGTGTTTTTTGACGGTTTTTCACTGTTTTTAAGCGTTTTAGCAGGGTTATTGGTGTTTTTTGACGGTTTTTCACTGTTTTTAAGCGTTTTAGCAGGGTTATTGGTGTTTTTTGACGGTTTTTCACTGTTTTTAAGCGTTTTAGCAGGGTTATTGGTGTTTTTTGACGGTTTTTCACTGTTTTTAAGCGTTTTAGCAGGGTTATTGGTGTTTTTTGACGGTTTTTCACTGTTTTTAAGCGTTTTAGCAGGGTTATTGGTGTTTTTTGACGGTTTTTCACTGTTTTTAAGCGTTTTAGCAGGGTTATTGGTGTTTTTTGACGGTTTTTCACTGTTTTTAAGCGTTTTAGCAGGGTTATTGGTGTTTTTTGACGGTTTTTCACTGTTTTTAAGCGTTTTAGCAGGGTTATTGGTGTTTTTTGACGGTTTTTCACTGTTTTTAAGCGTTTTAGCAGGGTTATTGGTGTTTTTTGACGGTTTTTCACTGTTTTTAAGCGTTTTAGCAGGGTTATTGGTGTTTTTTGACGGTTTTTCACTGTTTTTAAGCGTTTTAGCAGGGTTATTGGTGTTTTTTGACGGTTTTTCACTGTTTTTAAGCGTTTTAGCAGGGTTATTGGTGTTTTTTGACGGTTTTTCACTGTTTTTAAGCGTTTTAGCAGGGTTATTGGTGTTTTTTGACGGTTTTTCACTGTTTTTAAGCGTTTTAGCAGGGTTATTGGTGTTTTTTGACGGTTTTTCACTGTTTTTAAGCGTTTTAGCAGGGTTATTGGTGTTTTTTGACGGTTTTTCACTGTTTTTAAGCGTTTTAGCAGGGTTATTGGTGTTTTTTGACGGTTTTTCACTGTTTTTAAGCGTTTTAGCAGGGTTATTGGTGTTTTTTGACGGTTTTTCACTGTTTTTAAGCGTTTTAGCAGGGTTATTGGTGTTTTTTGACGGTTTTTCACTGTTTTTAAGCGTTTTAGCAGGGTTATTGGTGTTTTTTGACGGTTTTTCACTGTTTTTAAGCGTTTTAGCAGGGTTATTGGTGTTTTTTGACGGTTTTTCACTGTTTTTAAGCGTTTTAGCAGGGTTATTGGTGTTTTTTGACGGTTTTTCACTGTTTTTAAGCGTTTTAGCAGGGTTATTGGTGTTTTTTGACGGTTTTTCACTGTTTTTAAGCGTTTTAGCAGGGTTATTGGTGTTTTTTGACGGTTTTTCACTGTTTTTAAGCGTTTTAGCAGGGTTATTGGTGTTTTTTGACGATTTTTCACTGTTTTTAAGCGTTTTAGCAGTGTTATTGGTGTTTTTTGACGGTTTTTCACTGTTTTTAAGCGTTTTAGCAGGGTTATTGGTGTTTTTTGACGGTTTTTCACTGTTTTTAAGCGTTTTAGCAGGGTTATTGGTGTTTTTTGACGGTTTTTCACTGTTTTTAAGCGTTTTAGCAGGGTTATTGGTGTTTTTTGACGGTTTTTCACTGTTTTTAAGCGTTTTAGCAGGGTTATTGGTGTTTTTTGACGGTTTTTCACTGTTTTTAAGCGTTTTAGCAGGGTTATTGGTGTTTTTTGACGGTTTTTCACTGTTTTTAAGCGTTTTAGCAGGGTTATTGGTGTTTTTTGACGGTTTTTCACTGTTTTTAAGCGTTTTAGCAGGGTTATTGGTGTTTTTTGACGGTTTTTCACTGTTTTTAAGCGTTTTAGCAGGGTTATTGGTGTTTTTTGACGGTTTTTCACTGTTTTTAAGCGTTTTAGCAGGGTTATTGGTGTTTTTTGACGGTTTTTCACTGTTTTTAAGCGTTTTAGCAGGGTTATTGGTGTTTTTTGACGGTTTTTCACTGTTTTTAAGCGTTTTAGCAGGGTTATTGGTGTTTTTTGACGGTTTTTCACTGTTTTTAAGCGTTTTAGCAGGGTTATTGGTGTTTTTTGACGGTTTTTCACTGTTTTTAAGCGTTTTAGCAGGGTTATTGGTGTTTTTTGACGGTTTTTCACTGTTTTTAAGCGTTTTAGCAGGGTTATTGGTGTTTTTTGACGGTTTTTCACTGTTTTTAAGCGTTTTAGCAGGGTTATTGGTGTTTTTTGACGGTTTTTCACTGTTTTTAAGCGTTTTAGCAGGGTTATTGGTGTTTTTTGACGGTTTTTCACTGTTTTTAAGCGTTTTAGCAGGGTTATTGGTGTTTTTTGACGGTTTTTCACTGTTTTTAAGCGTTTTAGCAGGGTTATTGGTGTTTTTTGACGGTTTTTCACTGTTTTTAAGCGTTTTAGCAGGGTTATTGGTGTTTTTTGACGGTTTTTCACTGTTTTTAAGCGTTTTAGCAGGGTTATTGGTGTTTTTTGACGGTTTTTCACTGTTTTTAAGCGTTTTAGCAGGGTTATTGGTGTTTTTTGACGGTTTTTCACTGTTTTTAAGCGTTTTAGCAGGGTTATTGGTGTTTTTTGACGGTTTTTCACTGTTTTTAAGCGTTTTAGCAGGGTTATTGGTGTTTTTTGACGGTTTTTCACTGTTTTTAAGCGTTTTAGCAGGGTTATTGGTGTTTTTTGACGGTTTTTCACTGTTTTTAAGCGTTTTAGCAGGGTTATTGGTGTTTTTTGACGGTTTTTCACTGTTTTTAAGCGTTTTAGCAGGGTTATTGGTGTTTTTTGACGGTTTTTCACTGTTTTTAAGCGTTTTAGCAGGGTTATTGGTGTTTTTTGACGGTTTTTCACTGTTTTTAAGCGTTTTAGCAGGGTTATTGGTGTTTTTTGACGGTTTTTCACTGTTTTTAAGCGTTTTAGCAGGGTTATTGGTGTTTTTTGACGGTTTTTCACTGTTTTTAAGCGTTTTAGCAGGGTTATTGGTGTTTTTTGACGGTTTTTCACTGTTTTTAAGCGTTTTAGCAGGGTTATTGGTGTTTTTTGACGGTTTTTCACTGTTTTTAAGCGTTTTAGCAGGGTTATTGGTGTTTTTTGACGGTTTTTCACTGTTTTTAAGCGTTTTAGCAGGGTTATTGGTGTTTTTTGACGGTTTTTCACTGTTTTTAAGCGTTTTAGCAGGGTTATTGGTGTTTTTTGACGGTTTTTCACTGTTTTTAAGCGTTTTAGCAGGGTTATTGGTGTTTTTTGACGGTTTTTCACTGTTTTTAAGCGTTTTAGCAGGGTTATTGGTGTTTTTTGACGGTTTTTCACTGTTTTTAAGCGTTTTAGCAGGGTTATTGGTGTTTTTTGACGGTTTTTCACTGTTTTTAAGCGTTTTAGCAGGGTTATTGGTGTTTTTTGACGGTTTTTCACTGTTTTTAAGCGTTTTAGCAGGGTTATTGGTGTTTTTTGACGGTTTTTCACTGTTTTTAAGCGTTTTAGCAGGGTTATTGGTGTTTTTTGACGGTTTTTCACTGTTTTTAAGCGTTTTAGCAGGGTTATTGGTGTTTTTTGACGGTTTTTCACTGTTTTTAAGCGTTTTAGCAGGGTTATTGGTGTTTTTTGACGGTTTTTCACTGTTTTTAAGCGTTTTAGCAGGGTTATTGGTGTTTTTTGACGGTTTTTCACTGTTTTTAAGCGTTTTAGCAGGGTTATTGGTGTTTTTTGACGGTTTTTCACTGTTTTTAAGCGTTTTAGCAGGGTTATTGGTGTTTTTTGACGGTTTTTCACTGTTTTTAAGCGTTTTAGCAGGGTTATTGGTGTTTTTTGACGGTTTTTCACTGTTTTTAAGCGTTTTAGCAGGGTTATTGGTGTTTTTTGACGGTTTTTCACTGTTTTTAAGCGTTTTAGCAGGGTTATTGGTGTTTTTTGACGGTTTTTCACTGTTTTTAAGCGTTTTAGCAGGGTTATTGGTGTTTTTTGACGGTTTTTCACTGTTTTTAAGCGTTTTAGCAGGGTTATTGGTGTTTTTTGACGGTTTTTCACTGTTTTTAAGCGTTTTAGCAGGGTTATTGGTGTTTTTTGACGGTTTTTCACTGTTTTTAAGCGTTTTAGCAGGGTTATTGGTGTTTTTTGACGGTTTTTCACTGTTTTTAAGCGTTTTAGCAGGGTTATTGGTGTTTTTTGACGGTTTTTCACTGTTTTTAAGCGTTTTAGCAGGGTTATTGGTGTTTTTTGACGGTTTTTCACTGTTTTTAAGCGTTTTAGCAGGGTTATTGGTGTTTTTTGACGGTTTTTCACTGTTTTTAAGCGTTTTAGCAGGGTTATTGGTGTTTTTTGACGGTTTTTCACTGTTTTTAAGCGTTTTAGCAGGGTTATTGGTGTTTTTTGACGGTTTTTCACTGTTTTTAAGCGTTTTAGCAGGGTTATTGGTGTTTTTTGACGGTTTTTCACTGTTTTTAAGCGTTTTAGCAGGGTTATTGGTGTTTTTTGACGGTTTTTCACTGTTTTTAAGCGTTTTAGCAGGGTTATTGGTGTTTTTTGACGGTTTTTCACTGTTTTTAAGCGTTTTAGCAGGGTTATTGGTGTTTTTTGACGGTTTTTCACTGTTTTTAAGCGTTTTAGCAGGGTTATTGGTGTTTTTTGACGGTTTTTCACTGTTTTTAAGCGTTTTAGCAGGGTTATTGGTGTTTTTTGACGGTTTTTCACTGTTTTTAAGCGTTTTAGCAGGGTTATTGGTGTTTTTTGACGGTTTTTCACTGTTTTTAAGCGTTTTAGCAGGGTTATTGGTGTTTTTTGACGGTTTTTCACTGTTTTTAAGCGTTTTAGCAGGGTTATTGGTGTTTTTTGACGGTTTTTCACTGTTTTTAAGCGTTTTAGCAGGGTTATTGGTGTTTTTTGACGGTTTTTCACTGTTTTTAAGCGTTTTAGCAGGGTTATTGGTGTTTTTTGACGGTTTTTCACTGTTTTTAAGCGTTTTAGCAGGGTTATTGGTGTTTTTTGACGGTTTTTCACTGTTTTTAAGCGTTTTAGCAGGGTTATTGGTGTTTTTTGACGGTTTTTCACTGTTTTTAAGCGTTTTAGCAGGGTTATTGGTGTTTTTTGACGGTTTTTCACTGTTTTTAAGCGTTTTAGCAGGGTTATTGGTGTTTTTTGACGGTTTTTCACTGTTTTTAAGCGTTTTAGCAGGGTTATTGGTGTTTTTTGACTGTTTTTCACTGTTTTTAAGCGTTTTAGCAGGGTTATTGGTGTTTTTTGACGGTTTTTCACTGTTTATTGGTGTTTTTTGACGGTTTTTCACTGTTTTTAGGCGTTTTAGCAGTGTTATTGGTGTTTTTTGACGGTTTTTCACTGTTTTTAAGCATTTTAGCAGGGTTATTGGTGTTTTTTGACGGTTTTTCACTGTTTTTAAGCGTTTTAGCAGGGTTATTGGTGTTTTTTGACGGTTTTTCACTGTTTTTAAGCGTTTTAGCAGGGTTATTGGTGTTTTTTGACGGTTTTTAACTGTTTTTAAGCGTTTTAGCAGGGTTATTGGTGTTTTTTGACTGTTTTTCACTGTTTTTAAGCGTTTTAGCAGGGTTATTGGTGTTTTTTGACGGTTTTTCACTGTTTTTAAGCGTTTTAGCAGGGTTATTGGTCTTTTTTGACTGTTTTTCACTGTTTTTAAGCGTTTTAGCAGGGTTATTGGTGTTTTTTGACGGTTTTTCACTGTTTTTAAGCGTTTTAGCAGGGTTATTGGTGTTTTTTGACGGTTTTTCACTGTTTTTAAGCGTTTTAGCAGGGTTATTGGTGTTTTTTGACGGTTTTTCACTGTTTTTAAGCGTTTTAGCAGGGTTATTGGTGTTTTTGACGGTTTTTCACTGTTTTTAAGCGTTTTAGCAGGGTTATTGGTGTTTTTTGACGGTTTTTCACTGTTTTTAAGCGTTTTAGCAGGGTTAATTGGTGTTTTTTGACGGTTTTTCACTGTTTTTAAGCGTTTTAGCAGTGTTATTGGTGTTTTTTGACGGTTTTTCACTGTTTTTAAGCGTTTTAGCAGGGTTATTGGTGTTTTTTGACGGTTTTTCACTGTTTTTAAGCGTTTTAGCAGGGTTATTGGTGTTTTTTGACGGTTTTTCACTGTTTTTAAGCGTTTTAGCAGGGTTATTGGTGTTTTTTGACGGTTTTTCACTGTTTTTAAGCGTTTTAGCAGGGTTATTGGTGTTTTTTGACGGTTTTTCACTGTTTTTAAGCGTTTTAGCAGGGTTATTGGTGTTTTTTGACGGTTTTTCACTGTTTTTAAGCGTTTTAGCAGGGTTATTGGTGTTTTTTGACGGTTTTTCACTGTTTTTAAGCGTTTTAGCAGGGTTATTGGTGTTTTTTGACGATTTTTCACTGTTTTTAAGCGTTTTAGCAGGGTTATTGGTGTTTTTTGACGGTTTTTCACTGTTTTTAAGCGTTTTAGCAGGGTTATTGGTGTTTTTTGACTGTTTTTCACTGTTTTTAAGCGTTTTAGCAGGGTTATTGGTGTTTTTTGACGGTTTTTCACTGTTTTTAAGCGTTTTAGCAGGGTTATTGGTGTTTTTTGACTGTTTTTCACTGTTTTTAAGCGTTTTAGCAGGGTTATTGGTGTTTTTTGACGGTTTTTCACTGTTTTTAAGCGTTTTAGCAGGGTTATTGGTGTTTTTTGACGGTTTTTCACTGTTTTTAAGCGTTTTAGCAGGGTTATTGGTGTTTTTTGACGGTTTTTCACTGTTTTTAAGCGTTTTAGCAGGGTTATTGGTGTTTTTTGACGGTTTTTCACTGTTTTTGAGCGTTTTAGCAGGGTTATTGGTGTTTTTTGACGGTTTTTCACTGTTTTTAAGCGTTTTAGCAGGGTTATTGGTGTTTTTTGACGGTTTTTCACTGTTTTTAAGCGTTTTAGCAGTGTTATTGGTGTTTTTTGACGGTTTTTCACTGTTTTTAAGCGTTTTAGAAGGGTTATTGGTGTTTTTTGACGGTTTTTCACTGTTTTTAAGCGTTTTAGCAGGGTTATTGGTATTTTTTGACGGTTTTTCACTGTTTTTAAGCGTTTTAGCAGGGTTATTGGTGTTTTTTGACGGTTTTTCACTGTTTTTAAGCGTTTTAGCAGGGTTATTGGTGTTTTTTGACGGTTTTTCACTGTTTTTAAGCGTTTCAGCAGGGTTATTGGTGTTTTTTGACGGTTTTTCACTGTTTTTGAGCGTTTTAGCAGGGTTATTGGTGTTTTTTGACGGTTTTTCACTGTTTTTAAGCGTTTTAGCAGGGTTATTGGTGTTTTTTGACGGTTTTTCACTGTTTTTAAGCGTTTTAGCAGGGTTATTGGTGTTTTTTGACGGTTTTTCACTGTTTTTAAGCGTTTTAGCAGGGTTATTGGTGTTTTTTGACGGTTTTTCACTGTTTTTAAGCGTTTTAGTAGGGTTATTGGTGTTTTTTGACGGTTTTTCACTGTTTTTAAGCGTTTTAGCAGGGTTATTGGTGTTTTTTGACGGTTTTTCACTGTTTTTAAGCGTTTTAACAGGGTTATTGGTGTTTTTGACGGTTTTTCACTGTTTTTAAGCGTTTAAGCAGGGTTATTGGTGTTTTTTGACGGTTTTTCACTGTTTTTAAGCGTTTTAGCAGGGTTATTGGTGTTTTTTGACGGTTTTCACTGTTTTTAAGCGTTTTAGCAGGGTTATTGGTGTTTTTTGACGGGTTTTCACTGTTTTTAAGCGTTTTAGCAGGGTTATTGGTGTTTTTTGACGGTTTTTCACTGTTTTTAAGCGTTTTAGCAGGGTTATTGGTGTTTTTTGACGGTTTTTCACTGTTTTTAAGCGTTTTAGCAGGGTTATTGGTGTTTTTGACGGTTTTTCACTGTTTTTGAGCGTTTTAGCAGGGTTATTGGTGTTTTTTGACGATTTTTCACTGTTTTTAAGCGTTTTAGCAGGGTTATTGGTGTTTTTTGACGGTTTTTCACTGTTTTTAAGCGTTTTAGCAGGGTTATTGGTGTTTTTGACGGTTTTTCACTGTTTTTAAGCGTTTTAGCAGGGTTATTGGTGTTTTTGGCGGTTTTCACTGTTTTTAAGCGTTTTAGCAGGGTTATTGGTGTTTTTGACGGTTTTTCACTGTTTTTAAGCGTTTTAGCAGGGTTATTGGTGTTTTTTGACGGTTTTTCACTGTTTTTAAGCGTTTTAGCAGGGTTATTGGTGTTTTTTGACGGTTTTTCACTGTTTTTGAGCGTTTTAGCAGGGTTATTGGTGTTTTTTGACGATTTTTCACTGTTTTTAAGCGTTTTAGCAGGGTTATTGGTGTTTTTTGACGGTTTTTCACTGTTTTTAAGCGTTTTAGCAGGGTTATTGGTGTTTTTTGACGGTTTTTCACTGTTTTTAAGCGTTTTAGCAGTGTTATTGGTGTTTTTTGACGGTTTTTCACTGTTTTTAAGCGTTTTAGCAGGGTTATTGGTGTTTTTTGACGGTTTTTCACTGTTTTAAGCGTTTTAGCAGAGTTATTGGTGTTTTTTGACGGTTTTTCACTGTTTTTAAGCGTTTAAGCAGGGTTATTGGTGTTTTTTGACGGTTTTTCACTGTTTTTAAGCGTTTTAGCAGGGTTATTGGTGTTTTTTGACGGTTTTTCACTGTTTTTAAGCGTTTTAGCAGGGTTATTGGTGTTTTTTGACGGTTTTTCACTGTTTTTAAGCGTTTTAGCAGGGTTATTGGTGTTTTTTGACGGTTTTTCACTGTTTTTAAGCGTTTTAGCAGGGTTATTGGTGTTTTTTGACGGTTTTTCACTGTTTTTAAGCGTTTTATCAGGGTTATTGGTGTTTTTTGACGGTTTTTCACTGTTTTTAAGCGTTTTAGCAGGGTTATTGGTGTTTTTTAAGCGTTTTAGCAGGGTTATTGGTGTTTTTTGACGGTTTTACACTGTTTTTAAGCGTTTTAGCAGGGTTATTGGTGTTTTTTGGCGGTTTTTCACTGTTTTTAAGCGTTTTAGCAGGGTTATTGGTGTTTTTTGACGGTTTTTCACTGTTTATAAGCGTTTTAGCAGGGTTATTGGTGTTTTTTGACGGTTTTTCACTGTTTTTAAGCGTTTTAGCAGGGTTATTGGTGTTTTTTGACGGTTTTTCACTGTTTTTAAGCGTTTTAGCAGGGTTATTGGTGTTTTTTGACGGTTTTTCACTGTTTTTAAGCGTTTTAGCAGGGTTATTGGTGTTTTTTGACGGTTTTTCACTGTTTTTAAGCGTTTTAGCAGGGTTATTGGTGTTTTTTGACGGTTTTTCACTGTTTTTGAGCGTTTTAGCAGGGTTATTGGTGTTTTTTGACGATTTTTCACTGTTTTTAAGCGTTTTAGCAGGGTTATTGGTGTTTTTTGACGGTTTTTCACTGTTTTTAAGCGTTTTAGCAGGGTTATTGGTGTTTTTTGACGGTTTTTCACTGTTTTTAAGCGTTTTAGCAGTGTTATTGGTGTTTTTTGACGGTTTTTCACTGTTTTTAAGCGTTTTAGCAGGGTTATTGGTGTTTTTTGACGGTTTTTCACTGTTTTTAAGCGTTTAAGCAGGGTTATTGGTGTTTTTTGACGGTTTTTCACTGTTTTTAAGCGTTTTAGCAGGGTTATTGGTGTTTTTTGACGGTTTTTCACTGTTTTTAAGCGTTTTAGCAGGGTTATTGGTGTTTTTTGACGGTTTTTCACTGTTTTTAAGCGTTTTAGCAGTTTTTAGGGGTGTTTTTTGACGGTTTTTCACTGTTTTTAAGCGTTTTATCAGGGTTATTGGTGTTTTTTGACGGTTTTCCACTGTTTTTAAGCGTTTTAGCAGGGTTATTGGTGTTTTTTAAGCGTTTTAGCAGGGTTATTGGTGTTTTTTGACGGTTTTACACTGTTTTTAAGCGTTTTAGCAGGGTTATTGGTGTTTTTTGGCGGTTTTTCACTGTTTTTAAGCGTTTTAGCAGGGTTATTGGTGTTTTTTGACGGTTTTTCACTGTTTTTAAGCGTTTTAGCAGGGTTATTGGTGTTTTTTGACGGTTTTTCACTGTTTTTAAGCGTTTTAGCAGGGTTATTGGTGTTTTTTGACGGTTTTTCACTGTTTTTAAGCGTTTCAGCAGGGTTATTGGTGTTTTTTGACGGTTTTTCACTGTTTTTGAGCGTTTTAGCAGGGTTATTGGTGTTTTTTGACGGGTTTTCACTGTTTTTAGGCGTTTTAGCAGGGTTATTGGTGTTTTTTGACGGTTTTTCACTGTTTTTAAGCGTTTTACCAGGGTTATTGGTGTTTTTTGACGGTTTTTCACTGTTTTTAAGCGTTTTAGCAGGGTTATTGGTGTTTTTTGACGGTTTTTCACTGTTTTTAAGCGTTTTAGTAGGGTTATTGGTGTTTTTTGACGGTTTTTCACTGTTTTTAAGCGTTTTAGCAGGGTTATTGGTGTTTTTTGACGGTTTTTCACTGTTTTTAAGCGTTTTAACAGGGTTATTGGTGTTTTTTGACGGTTTTTCACTGTTTTTAAGCGTTTAAGCAGGGTTATTGGTGTTTTTTGACGGTTTTTCACTGTTTTTAAGCGTTTTAGCAGGGTTATTGGTGTTTTTTGACGGTTTTTCACTGTTTTTAAGCGTTTTAGCAGGGTTATTGGTGTTTTTTGACGGGTTTTCACTGTTTTTAAGCGTTTTAGCAGGGTTATTGGTGTTTTTTGACGGTTTTTCACTGTTTTTAAGCGTTTTAGCAGGGTTATTGGTGTTTTTTGACGGTTTTTCACTGTTTTTAAGCGTTTTAGCAGTGTTATTGGTGTTTTTTGACGGTTTTTCACTGTTTTTAAGCGTTTTAGCAGGGTTATTGGTGTTTTTTGACGGTTTTTCACTGTTTTTAAGCGTTTAAGCAGGGTTATTGGTGTTTTTTGACGGTTTTTCACTGTTTTTAAGCGTTTTAGCAGGGTTATTGGTGTTTTTTGACGGTTTTTCACTGTTTTTAAGCGTTTTAGCAGGGTTATTGGTGTTTTTTGACGGTTTTTCACTGTTTTTAAGCGTTTTAGCAGTTTTTAGGGGTGTTTTTTGACGGTTTTTCACTGTTTTTAAGCGTTTTATCAGGGTTATTGGTGTTTTTTGACGGTTTTCCACTGTTTTTAAGCGTTTTAGCAGGGTTATTGGTGTTTTTTAAGCGTTTTAGCAGGGTTATTGGTGTTTTTTGACGGTTTTACACTGTTTTTAAGCGTTTTAGCAGGGTTATTGGTGTTTTTTGGCGGTTTTTCACTGTTTTTAAGCGTTTTAGCAGGGTTATTGGTGTTTTTTGACGGTTTTTCACTGTTTTTAAGCGTTTTAGCAGGGTTATTGGTGTTTTTTGACGGTTTTTCACTGTTTTTAAGCGTTTTAGCAGGGTTATTGGTGTTTTTTGACGGTTTTTCACTGTTTTTAAGCGTTTCAGCAGGGTTATTGGTGTTTTTTGACGGTTTTTCACTGTTTTTGAGCGTTTTAGCAGGGTTATTGGTGTTTTTTGACGGGTTTTCACTGTTTTTAGGCGTTTTAGCAGGGTTATTGGTGTTTTTTGACGGTTTTTCACTGTTTTTAAGCGTTTTACCAGGGTTATTGGTGTTTTTTGACGGTTTTTCACTGTTTTTAAGCGTTTTAGCAGGGTTATTGGTGTTTTTTGACGGTTTTTCACTGTTTTTAAGCGTTTTAGTAGGGTTATTGGTGTTTTTTGACGGTTTTTCACTGTTTTTAAGCGTTTTAGCAGGGTTATTGGTGTTTTTTGACGGTTTTTCACTGTTTTTAAGCGTTTTAACAGGGTTATTGGTGTTTTTTGACGGTTTTTCACTGTTTTTAAGCGTTTAAGCAGGGTTATTGGTGTTTTTTGACGGTTTTTCACTGTTTTTAAGCGTTTTAGCAGGGTTATTGGTGTTTTTTGACGGTTTTTCACTGTTTTTAAGCGTTTTAGCAGGGTTATTGGTGTTTTTTGACGGGTTTTCACTGTTTTTAAGCGTTTTAGCAGGGTTATTGGTGTTTTTTGACGGTTTTTCACTGTTTTTAAGCGTTTTAGCAGGGTTATTGGTGTTTTTTGACGGTTTTTCACTGTTTTTAAGCGTTTTAGCAGGGTTATTGGTGTTTTTTGACGGTTTTTCACTGTTTTTGAGCGTTTTAGCAGGGTTATTGGTGTTTTTTGACGATTTTTCACTGTTTTTAAGCGTTTTAGCAGGGTTATTGGTGTTTTTTGACGGTTTTTCACTGTTTTTAAGCGTTTTAGCAGGGTTATTGGTGTTTTTTGACGGTTTTTCACTGTTTTTAAGCGTTTTAGCAGGGTTATTGGTGTTTTTTGGCGGTTTTTCACTGTTTTTAAGCGTTTTAGCAGGGTTATTGGTGTTTTTTGACGGTTTTTCACTGTTTTTAAGCGTTTTAGCAGGGTTATTGGTGTTTTTTGACGGTTTTTCACTGTTTTTAAGCGTTTTAGCAGGGTTATTGGTGTTTTTTGACGGTTTTTCACTGTTTTTGAGCGTTTTAGCAGGGTTATTGGTGTTTTTTGACGATTTTTCACTGTTTTTAAGCGTTTTAGCAGGGTTATTGGTGTTTTTTGACGGTTTTTCACTGTTTTTAAGCGTTTTAGCAGGGTTATTGGTGTTTTTTGACGGTTTTTCACTGTTTTTAAGCGTTTTAGCAGTGTTATTGGTGTTTTTTGACGGTTTTTCACTGTTTTTAAGCGTTTTAGCAGGGTTATTGGTGTTTTTTGACGGTTTTTCACTGTTTTTAAGCGTTTTAGCAGAGTTATTGGTGTTTTTTGACGGTTTTTCACTGTTTTTAAGCGTTTAAGCAGGGTTATTGGTGTTTTTTGACGGTTTTTCACTGTTTTTAAGCGTTTTAGCAGGGTTATTGGTGTTTTTTGACGGTTTTTCACTGTTTTTAAGCGTTTTAGCAGGGTTATTGGTGTTTTTTGACGGTTTTTCACTGTTTTTAAGCGTTTTAGCAGGGTTATTGGTGTTTTTTGACGGTTTTTCACTGTTTTTAAGCGTTTTAGCAGGGTTATTGGTGTTTTTTGACGGTTTTTCACTGTTTTTAAGCGTTTTATCAGGGTTATTGGTGTTTTTTGACGGTTTTTCACTGTTTTTAAGCGTTTTAGCAGGGTTATTGGTGTTTTTTAAGCGTTTTAGCAGGGTTATTGGTGTTTTTTGACGGTTTTACACTGTTTTTAAGCGTTTTAGCAGGGTTATTGGTGTTTTTTGGCGGTTTTTCACTGTTTTTAAGCGTTTTAGCAGGGTTATTGGTGTTTTTTGACGGTTTTTCACTGTTTATAAGCGTTTTAGCAGGGTTATTGGTGTTTTTTGACGGTTTTTCACTGTTTTTAAGCGTTTTAGCAGGGTTATTGGTGTTTTTTGACGGTTTTTCACTGTTTTTAAGCGTTTTAGCAGGGTTATTGGTGTTTTTTGACGGTTTTTCACTGTTTTTAAGCGTTTTAGCAGGGTTATTGGTGTTTTTTGACGGTTTTTCACTGTTTTTAAGCGTTTTAGCAGGGTTATTGGTGTTTTTTGACGGTTTTTCACTGTTTTTGAGCGTTTTAGCAGGGTTATTGGTGTTTTTTGACGATTTTTCACTGTTTTTAAGCGTTTTAGCAGGGTTATTGGTGTTTTTTGACGGTTTTTCACTGTTTTTAAGCGTTTTAACAGGGTTATTGGTGTTTTTTGACGGTTTTTCACTGTTTTTAAGCGTTTTAGCAGTGTTATTGGTGTTTTTTGACGGTTTTTCACTGTTTTTAAGCGTTTTAGCAGGGTTATTGGTGTTTTTTGACGGTTTTTCACTGTTTTTAAGCGTTTAAGCAGGGTTATTGGTGTTTTTTGACGGTTTTTCACTGTTTTTAAGCGTTTTAGCAGGGTTATTGGTGTTTTTTGACGGTTTTTCACTGTTTTTAAGCGTTTTAGCAGGGTTATTGGTGTTTTTTGACGGTTTTTCACTGTTTTTAAGCGTTTTAGCAGGGTTATTGGTGTTTTTTGACGGTTTTTCACTGTTTTTAAGCGTTTTATCAGGGTTATTGGTGTTTTTGACGGTTTTCACTGTTTTTAAGCGTTTTAGCAGGGTTATTGGTGTTTTTAAGCGTTTTAGCAGGGTTATTGGTGTTTTTTGACGGTTTTACACTGTTTTTAAGCGTTTTAGCAGGGTTATTGGTGTTTTTTGGCGGTTTTTCACTGTTTTTAAGCGTTTTAGCAGGGTTATTGGTGTTTTTGACGGTTTTTCACTGTTTATAAGCGTTTTAGCAGGGTTATTGGTGTTTTTGACGGTTTTTCACTGTTTTTAAGCGTTTTAGCAGGGTTATTGGTGTTTTTTGACGGTTTTTCACTGTTTTTAAGCGTTTTAGCAGGGTTATTGGTGTTTTTTGACGGTTTTTCACTGTTTTTAAGCGTTTTAGCAGGGTTATTGGTGTTTTTTGACGGTTTTTCACTGTTTTTAAGCGTTTTAGCAGGGTTATTGGTGTTTTTTGACGGTTTTTCACTGTTTTTTAGCGTTTTAGCAGGGTTATTGGTGTTTTTTGACGGTTTTTCACTGTTTTTAAGCGTTTTAGCAGGGTTATTGGTGTTTTTTGA
The DNA here is from genome assembly GCF_964204865.1 of Styela clava. Classification (NCBI taxonomy): domain Eukaryota; kingdom Metazoa; phylum Chordata; class Ascidiacea; order Stolidobranchia; family Styelidae; genus Styela; species Styela clava. The sequence goes on from NW_027556577.1 coordinate 19,069, forward strand.
CGGTTTTTCACTGTTTTTAAGCGTTTTAGCAGGGTTATTGGTGTTTTTTGACGGTTTTTCACTGTTTTTAAGCGTTTTAGCAGGGTTATTGGTGTTTTTTGACGGTTTTTCACTGTTTTTAAGCGTTTTAGCAGGGTTATTGGTGTTTTTTGACGGTTTTTCACTGTTTTTAAGCGTTTTAGCAGGGTTATTGGTGTTTTTTGACGGTTTTTCACTGTTTTTAAGCGTTTTAGCAGGGTTATTGGTGTTTTTTGACGGTTTTTCACTGTTTTTAAGCGTTTTAGCAGGGTTATTGGTGTTTTTTGACGGTTTTTCACTGTTTTTTAGCGTTTTAGCAGGGTTATTGGTGTTTTTGACGGTTTTTCACTGTTTTTAAGCGTTTTAGCAGGGTTATTGGTGTTTTTTGACGGTTTTTCACTGTTTTAAGCGTTTTAGCAGGGTTATTGGTGTTTTTGACTGTTTTTCACTGTTTTTAAGCGTTTTAGCAGGGTTATTGGTGTTTTTTGACGGTTTTTCACTGTTTTGAGCGTTTTAGCAGGGTTATTGGTGTTTTTTGACGATTTTCACTGTTTTTAAGCGTTTTAGCAGGGTTCTTGGTGTTTTTTGACGGTTTTTTACTGTTTTTAAGCGTTTTAGCAGGGTTATTGGTGTTTTTTTGACGGTTTTTCACTGTTTTTAAGCGTTTTAGCAGGGTTATTGGTGTTTTTTGACGGTTTTTCACTGTTTTTAAGCGTTTCAGCAGGGTTATTGGTGTTTTTTGACGGTTTTTCACTGTTTTTAAGCGTTTTAGTAGGGTTATTGGTGTTTTTTGACGGTTTTTCACTGTTTTTAAGCGTTTAGCAGGGTTATTGGTGTTTTTGACGGTTTTTCACTGTTTTTAAGCGTTTTAGCAGGGTTATTGGTGTTTTTTGACGGTTTTTCACTGTTTTTAAGCGTTTTAGCAGGGTTATTGGTGTTTTTGACGGTTTTTCACTGTTTTTAAGCGTTTTAGCAGGGTTATTGGTGTTTTTTGACGGTTTTTCACTGTTTTTAAGCGTTTTAGCAGGGTTATTGGTGTTTTTGACGGTTTTTCACTGTTTTTAAGCGTTTTATCAGGGTTATTGGTGTTTTTTGACGGTTTTTCACTGTTTTTAAGCGTTTAGCAGGGTTATTGGTGTTTTTTAAGCGTTTTAGCAGGGTTATTGGTGTTTTTTGACGGTTTTACACTGTTTTTAAGCGTTTTAGCAGGGTTATTGGTGTTTTTTGGCGGTTTTTCACTGTTTTTAAGCGTTTTAGCAGGGTTATTGGTGTTTTTTGACGGTTTTTCACTGTTTATAAGCGTTTTAGCAGGGTTATTGGTGTTTTTTGACGGTTTTTCACTGTTTTTAAGCGTTTTAGCAGGGTTATTGGTGTTTTTTGACGGTTTTTCACTGTTTTTAAGCGTTTTAGCAGGGTTATTGGTGTTTTTTGACGGTTTTTCACTGTTTTTAAGCGTTTTAGCAGGGTTATTGGTGTTTTTTGACGGTTTTTCACTGTTTTTAAGCGTTTTAGCAGGGTTATTGGTGTTTTTTGACGGTTTTTCACTGTTTTTTAGCGTTTTAGCAGGGTTATTGGTGTTTTTTGACGGTTTTTCACTGTTTTTAAGCGTTTTAGCAGGGTTATTGGTGTTTTTTGACGGTTTTTCACTGTTTTTAAGCGTTTTAGCAGGGTTATTGGTGTTTTTTGACGGTTTTTCACTGTTTTTAAGCGTTTTAGCAGGGTTATTGGTGTTTTTTGACGGTTTTTCACTGTTTTTAAGCGTTTTAGCAGGGTTATTGGTGTTTTTGACGGTTTTTCACTGTTTTTAAGCGTTTTAGCAGGGTTATTGGTGTTTTTTGACGGTTTTTCACTGTTTTTAAGCGTTTTAGCAGGGTTATTGGTGTTTTTTGACGGTTTTTCACTGTTTTTAAGCGTTTTAGCAGGGTTATTGGTGTTTTTTGACGGTTTTTCACTGTTTTTTAGCGTTTTAGCAGGGTTATTGGTGTTTTTTGACGGTTTTTCACTGTTTTTAAGCGTTTTAGCAGGGTTATTGGTGTTTTTTGACGGTTTTTCACTGTTTTTAAGCGTTTTAGCAGGGTTATTGGTGTTTTTTGACTGTTTTTCACTGTTTTTAAGCGTTTTAGCAGGGTTATTGGTGTTTTTGACGGTTTTTCACTGTTTTTGAGCGTTTTAGCAGGGTTATTGGTGTTTTTTGACGATTTTCACTGTTTTTAAGCGTTTTAGCAGGGTTCTTGGTGTTTTTTGACGGTTTTTTACTGTTTTTAAGCGTTTTAGCAGGGTTATTGGTGTTTTTTGACGGTTTTTCACTGTTTTTAAGCGTTTTAGCAGGGTTATTGGTGTTTTTTGACGGTTTTCACTGTTTTTAAGCGTTTCAGCAGGGTTATTGGTGTTTTTTGACGGTTTTTCACTGTTTTTAAGCGTTTTAGTAGGGTTATTGGTGTTTTTTGACGGTTTTTCACTGTTTTTAAGCGTTTTAGCAGGGTTATTGGTGTTTTTTGACGGTTTTTCACTGTTTTTAAGCGTTTTAGCAGGGTTATTGGTGTTTTTTGACGGTTTTTCACTGTTTTTAAGCGTTTAAGCAGGGTTATTGGTGTTTTTTGACCGTTTTTCACTGTTTTTAAGCGTTTTAGCAGGGTTATTGGTGTTTTTTGACGGTTTTTCACTGTTTTTAAGCGTTTTAGCAGGGTTATTGGTGTTTTTTGACGGGTTCACTGTTTTTAAGCGTTTTAGCAGGGTTATTGGTGTTTTTTGGCGGTTTTTCACTGTTTTTAAGCGTTTTAGCAGGGTTATTGGTGTTTTTGACGGTTTTTCACTGTTTTTAAGCGTTTTAGCAGGGTTATTGGTGTTTTTTGACGGTTTTTCACTGTTTTTAAGCGTTTTAGCAGGGTTATTGGTGTTTTTTTACGGTTTTTCACTGTTTTTGAGCGTTTTAGCAGGGTTATTGGTGTTTTTTGACGATTTTTCACTGTTTTTAAGCGTTTTAGCAGGGTTATTGGTGTTTTTGACGGTTTTTCACTGTTTTTAAGCGTTTTAGCAGGGTTATTGGTGTTTTTTGACGGTTTTTCACTGTTTTTAAGCGTTTTAGCAGGGTTATTGGTGTTTTTGACGGTTTTTCACTGTTTTTAAGCGTTTTAGCAGGGTTATTGGTGTTTTTTGACGGTTTTTCACTGTTTTTAAGCGTTTTAGCAGGGTTATTGGTGTTTTTTGACGGTTTTTCACTGTTTTTAAGCGTTTTAGTAGGGTTATTGGTGTTTTTTGACGGTTTTTCACTGTTTTAAGCGTTTTAGCAGGGTTATTGGTGTTTTTTGACGGTTTTTCACTGTTTTAAGCGTTTTAGCAGGGTTATTGGTGTTTTTTGACGGGTTCTCACTGTTTTTAAGCGTTTTAGCAGGGTTATTGGTGTTTTTTGGCGGTTTTTCACTGTTTTTAAGCGTTTTAGCAGGGTTATTGGTGTTTTTTGACGGTTTTTCACTGTTTTTAAGCGTTTTAGCAGGGTTATTGGTGTTTTTTGACGGTTTTCACTGTTTTTAAGCGTTTTAGCAGGGTTATTGGTGTTTTTTGACGGTTTTTCACTGTTTTGAGCGTTTTAGCAGGGTTATTGGTGTTTTTTGACGATTTTTCACTGTTTTTAAGCGTTTTAGCAGGGTTATTGGTGTTTTTTGACGGTTTTTCACTGTTTTTAAGCGTTTTAGCAGGGTTATTGGTGTTTTTTGACGGTTTTTCACTGTTTTTAAGCGTTTTAGCAGGGTTATTGGTGTTTTTTGACGGTTTTTCACAGTTTTTAAGCGTTTTAGCAGGGTTATTGGTGTTTTTTGACGGTTTTTCACTGTTTTTAAGCGTTTTAGCAGGGTTATTTGTGTTTTTTGACGGTTTTTCACTGTTTTTAAGCGTTTTAGCAGGGTTATTGGTGTTTTTTGACGGTTTTTCACTGTTTTGAGCGTTTTAGCAGGGTTATTGGTGTTTTTTGACGATTTTTCACTGTTTTTAAGCGTTTTAGCAGGGTTATTGGTGTTTTTTGACGGTTTTTCACTGTTTTTAAGCGTTTTAGCAGGGTTATTGGTGTTTTTTGACGGTTTTTCACTGTTTTTAAGCGTTTTAGCAGGGTTATTGGTGTTTTTTGACGGTTTTTCACTGTTTTTAAGCGTTTAAGCAGGGTTATTGGTGTTTTTTGACGGTTTTTCACTGTTTTTAAGCGTTTTAGCAGGGTTATTGGTGTTTTTTGACGGTTTTTCACTGTTTTTAAGCGTTTTAGCAGGGTTATATTGGTGTTTTTTGACGGTTTTTCACTGTTTTTAAGCGTTTTAGCAGGGTTATTGGTGTTTTTTGACGGTTTTTCACTGTTTTTAAGCGTTTTATCAGGGTTATTGGTGTTTTTTGACGGTTTTTCACTGTTTTTAAGCGTTTTAGCAGGGTTATTGGTGTTTTTTAAGCGTTTTAGCAGGGTTATTGGTGTTTTTTGACGGTTTTACACTGTTTTTAAGCGTTTTAGCAGGGTTATTGGTGTTTTTTGACGGTTTTTCACTGTTTTTAAGCGTTTTAGCAGGGTTATTGGTGTTTTTTGACGGTTTTTCACTGTTTTTAAGCGTTTTAGCAGGGTTATTGGTGTTTTTTGACGGTTTTTCACTGTTTTTAAGCGTTTTAGCAGGGTTATTGGTGTTTTTTGACGGTTTTCACTGTTTTTAAGCGTTTTAGCAGGGTTATTGGTGTTTTTTGACGGTTTTTCACTGTTTTTAAGCGTTTTAGCAGGGTTATTGGTGTTTTTTGACGGTTTTTCACTGTTTTTAAGCGTTTTAGCAGGGTTATTGGTGTTTTTTGACGGTTTTTCACTGTTTTTTAGCGTTTTAGCAGGGTTATTGGTGTTTTTTGACGGTTTTTCACTGTTTTTAAGCGTTTTAGCAGGGTTATTGGTGTTTTTTGACGGTTTTTCACTGTTTTTAAGCGTTTTAGCAGGGTTATTGGTGTTTTTTGACGGTTTTTCACTGTTTTTAAGCGTTTTAGCAGGGTTATTGGTGTTTTTTGACGGTTTTTCACTGTTTTTAAGCGTTTTAGCAGGGTTATTGGTGTTTTTTGACGGTTTTTCACTGTTTTTAAGCGTTTTAGCAGGGTTATTGGTGTTTTTTGACGGTTTTTCACTGTTTTTAAGCGTTTAAGCAGGGTTATTGGTGTTTTTTGACCGTTTTTCACTGTTTTTAAGCGTTTTAGCAGGGTTATTGGTGTTTTTTGACGGTTTTTCACTGTTTTTAAGCGTTTTAGCAGGGTTATTGGTGTTTTTTGACGGTTTTTCACTGTTTTTAAGCGTTTTAGCAGGGTTATTGGTGTTTTTTGACGGTTTTTCACTGTTTTTAAGCGTTTTAGCAGGGTTATTGGTGTTTTTTGACGGTTTTTCACTGTTTTTAAGCGTTTTAGCAGGGTTATTGGTGTTTTTTGACGGTTTTTCACTGTTTTTAAGCGTTTTAGCAGGGTTATTGGTGTTTTTTGACGGTTTTTCACTGTTTTTAGCGTTTTAGCAGGGTTATTGGTGTTTTTTGACGGTTTTTCACTGTTTTTAAGCGTTTTAGCAGGGTTATTGGTGTTTTTTGACGGTTTTTCACTGTTTTTAAGCGTTTTAGCAGGGTTATTGGTGTTTTTTGACGGTTTTTCACTGTTTTTAAGCGTTTTAGCAGGGTTATTGGTGTTTTTTGACGGTTTTTCACTGTTTTTAAGCGTTTTAGCAGGGTTATTGGTGTTTTTTGACGGTTTTTCACTGTTTTTAAGCGTTTTAGCAGGGTTATTGGTGTTTTTTGACGGTTTTTCACTGTTTTTAAGCGTTTTAGCAGGGTTATTGGTGTTTTTTGACGGTTTTTCACTGTTTTTAAGCGTTTTAGCAGGGTTATTGGTGTTTTTTGACGGTTTTTCACTGTTTTTTAGCGTTTTAGCAGGGTTATTGGTGTTTTTTGACGGTTTTTCACTGTTTTTAAGCGTTTTAGCAGGGTTATTGGTGTTTTTTGACGGTTTTTCACTGTTTTTAAGCGTTTTAGCAGGGTTATTGGTGTTTTTTGACTGTTTTTCACTGTTTTTAAGCGTTTTAGCAGGGTTATTGGTGTTTTTTGACGGTTTTTCACTGTTTTTGAGCGTTTTAGCAGGGTTATTGGTGTTTTTTGACGATTTTCACTGTTTTTAAGCGTTTTAGCAGGGTTCTTGGTGTTTTTTGACGGTTTTTTACTGTTTTTAAGCGTTTTAGCAGGGTTATTGGTGTTTTTTGACGGTTTTTCACTGTTTTTAAGCGTTTTAGCAGGGTTATTGGTGTTTTTTGACGGTTTTTCACTGTTTTTAAGCGTTTCAGCAGGGTTATTGGTGTTTTTTGACGGTTTTTCACTGTTTTTAAGCGTTTTAGTAGGGTTATTGGTGTTTTTTGACGGTTTTTCACTGTTTTTAAGCGTTTTAGCAGGGTTATTGGTGTTTTTTGACGGTTTTTCACTGTTTTTAAGCGTTTTAGCAGGGTTATTGGTGTTTTTTGACGGTTTTTCACTGTTTTTAAGCGTTTAAGCAGGGTTATTGGTGTTTTTTGACCGTTTTTCACTGTTTTTAAGCGTTTTAGCAGGGTTATTGGTGTTTTTTGACGGTTTTTCACTGTTTTTAAGCGTTTTAGCAGGGTTATTGGTGTTTTTTGACGGGTTTTCACTGTTTTTAAGCGTTTTAGCAGGGTTATTGGTGTTTTTTGGCGGTTTTTCACTGTTTTTAAGCGTTTTAGCAGGGTTATTGGTGTTTTTTGACGGTTTTTCACTGTTTTTAAGCGTTTTAGCAGGGTTATTGGTGTTTTTTGACGGTTTTTCACTGTTTTTAAGCGTTTTAGCAGGGTTATTGGTGTTTTTTTACGGTTTTTCACTGTTTTTGAGCGTTTTAGCAGGGTTATTGGTGTTTTTTGACGATTTTTCACTGTTTTTAAGCGTTTTAGCAGGGTTATTGGTGTTTTTTGACGGTTTTTCACTGTTTTTAAGCGTTTTAGCAGGGTTATTGGTGTTTTTTGACGGTTTTTCACTGTTTTTAAGCGTTTTAGCAGGGTTATTGGTGTTTTTTGACGGTTTTTCACTGTTTTTAAGCGTTTTAGCAGGGTTATTGGTGTTTTTTGACGGTTTTTCACTGTTTTTAAGCGTTTTAGCAGGGTTATTGGTGTTTTTTGACGGTTTTTCACTGTTTTTAAGCGTTTTAGCAGGGTTATTGGTGTTTTTTGACGGTTTTTCACTGTTTTTAAGCGTTTTAGTAGGGTTATTGGTGTTTTTTGACGGTTTTTCACTGTTTTTAAGCGTTTTAGCAGGGTTATTGGTGTTTTTTGACGGTTTTTCACTGTTTTTAAGCGTTTTAGCAGGGTTATTGGTGTTTTTTGACGGGTTCTCACTGTTTTTAAGCGTTTTAGCAGGGTTATTGGTGTTTTTTGGCGGTTTTTCACTGTTTTTAAGCGTTTTAGCAGGGTTATTGGTGTTTTTTGACGGTTTTTCACTGTTTTTAAGCGTTTTAGCAGGGTTATTGGTGTTTTTTGACGGTTTTCACTGTTTTTAAGCGTTTTAGCAGGGTTATTGGTGTTTTTTGACGGTTTTTCACTGTTTTTGAGCGTTTTAGCAGGGTTATTGGTGTTTTTTGACGATTTTTCACTGTTTTTAAGCGTTTTAGCAGGGTTATTGGTGTTTTTTGACGGTTTTTCACTGTTTTTAAGCGTTTTAGCAGGGTTATTGGTGTTTTTTGACGGTTTTTCACTGTTTTTAAGCGTTTTAGCAGGGTTATTGGTGTTTTTTGACGGTTTTTCACTGTTTTTAAGCGTTTTAGCAGGGTTATTGGTGTTTTTTGACGGTTTTTCACTGTTTTTAAGCGTTTTAGCAGGGTTATTTGTGTTTTTTGACGGTTTTTCACTGTTTTTAAGCGTTTTAGCAGGGTTATTGGTGTTTTTTGACGGTTTTTCACTGTTTTTGAGCGTTTTAGCAGGGTTATTGGTGTTTTTTGACGATTTTTCACTGTTTTTAAGCGTTTTAGCAGGGTTATTGGTGTTTTTTGACGGTTTTTCACTGTTTTTAAGCGTTTTAGCAGGGTTATTGGTGTTTTTTGACGGTTTTTCACTGTTTTTAGGCGTTTTAGCAGGGTTATTGGTGTTTTTTGACGGTTTTTCACTGTTTTTGAGCGTTTTAGCAGGGTTATTGGTGTTTTTTGACGATTTTTCACTGTTTTTAAGCGTTTTAGCAGGGTTATTGGTGTTTTTTGACGGTTTTTCACTGTTTTCAAGCGTTTTAGCAGGGTTATTGGTGTTTTTTGACGGTTTTTCACTGTTTTTAAGCGTTTTAGCAGGGTTATTGGTGTTTTTTGACGGTTTTTCACTGTTTTTAAGCGTTTTAGCAGGGTTATTGGTGTTTTTTGACGGTTTTTCACTGTTTTTAAGCGTTTTAGCAGGGTTATTGGTGTTTTTTGACGGTTTTTCACTGTTTTTAAGCGTTTAAGCAGGGTTATTGGTGTTTTTTGACGGTTTTTCACTGTTTTCAAGCGTTTTAGCAGGGTTATTGGTGTTTTTTGACGGTTTTTCACTGTTTTTAAGCGTTTTAGCAGGGTTATTGGTGTTTTTTGACGGTTTTTCACTGTTTTTAAGCGTTTTAGCAGGGTTATTGGTGTTTTTTGACGGTTTTTCACTGTTTTTAAGCGTTTTAGCAGGGTTATTGGTGTTTTTTGACGGTTTTTCACTGTTTTTAAGCGTTTTATCAGGGTTATTGGTGTTTTTTGACGGTTTTTCACTGTTTTTAAGCGTTTTAGCAGGGTTATTGGTGTTTTTTAAGCGTTTTAGCAGGGTTATTGGTGTTTTTTGACGGTTTTACACTGTTTTTAAGCGTTTTAGCAGGGTTATTGGTGTTTTTTGGCGGTTTTTCACTGTTTTTAAGCATTTTAGCAGGGTTATTGGTGTTTTTTGACGGTTTTTCACTGTTTTTAAGCGTTTTAGCAGGGTTATTGGTGTTTTTTGACGATTTTTCACTGTTTTTAAGCGTTTTAGCAGAGTTATTGGTGTTTTTTGACGGTTTTTCACTGTTTTTAAGCGTTTTAGCAGGGTTATTGGTGTTTTTTGACGGTTTTTCACTGTTTTTAAGCGTTTTAGCAGGGTTATTGGTGTTTTTTGACGGTTTTTCACTGTTTTTAAGCGTTTTAGCAGGGTTATTGGTGTTTTTTGACGGTTTTTCACTGTTTTTTAGCGTTTTAGCAGGGTTATTAGTGTTTTTTGACGGTTTTTCACTGTTTTTAAGCGTTTTAGCAGGGTTATTGGTGTTTTTTGACGGTTTTTCACTGTTTTTAAGTGTTTTAGCAGGGTTATTGGTGTTTTTTGACGGTTTTTCACTGTTTTTTAGCGTTTTAGCAGGGTTATTGGTGTTTTTTGACGGTTTTTCACTGTTTTTAAGCGTTTTAGCAGGGTTATTGGTGTTTTTTGACGGTTTTTCACTGTTTTTAAGCGTTTTAGCAGGGTTATTGGTGTTTTTTGACTGTTTTTCACTGTTTTTGAGCGTTTTAGCAGGGTTATTGGTGTTTTTTGACGGTTTTTCACTGTTTTTGAGCGTTTTAGCAGGGTTATTGGTGTTTTTTGACGATATTTCACTGTTTTTAAGCGTTTTAGCAGGGTTCTTGGTGTTTTTGACGTTTTTTTACTGTTTTTGAGCGTTTTAGCAGGGTTATTGGTGTTTTTTGACGGTTTTTCACTGTTTTTAAGCGTTTTAGCAGGGTTATTGGTGTTTTTTGACGGTTTTTCACTGTTTTTAAGCGTTTCAGCAGGGTTATTGGTGTTTTTTGACGGTTTTTCACTGTTTTTAAGCGTTTTAGCAGGGTTATTGGTGTTTTTTGACGGTTTTTCACTGTTTTTAGGCGTTTTAGCAGGGTTATTGGTGTTTTTTGACGGTTTTTCACTGTTTTTAAGCGTTTTACCAGGGTTATTGGTGTTTTTTGACGGTTTTTCACTGTTTTTAAGCGTTTTAGCAGGGTTATTGGTGTTTTTTGACGGTTTTTCACTGTTTTTAAGCGTTTTAGTAGGGTTATTGGTGTTTTTTGACGGTTTTTCACTGCTTTTAAGCGTTTTAGCAGGGTTATTGGTGTTTTTTGACGGTTTTTCACTGTTTTTAAGCGTTTTAGCAGGGTTATTGGTGTTTTTTGACGGTTTTTCACTGTTTTTAAGCGTTTAAGCAGGGTTATTGGTGTTTTTTGACGGTTTTTCACTGTTTTTAAGCGTTTTAGCAGGGTTATTGGTGTTTTTTGACGGTTTTTCACTGTTTTTAAGCGTTTTAGCAGGGTTATTGGTGTTTTTTGACGGGTTTTCACTGTTTTTAAGCGTTTTAGCAGGGTTATTGGTGTTTTTTGGCGGTTTTTCACTGTTTTTAAGCGTTTTAGCAGGGTTATTGGTGTTTTTTGACGGTTTTTCACTGTTTTTAAGCGTTTTAGCAGGGTTATTGGTGTTTTTTGACGGTTTTTCACTGTTTTTAAGCGTTTTAGCAGGGTTATTGGTGTTTTTTGACGGTTTTTCACTGTTTTTGAGCGTTTTAGCAGGGTTATTGGTGTTTTTTGACGATTTTTCACTGTTTTTAAGCGTTTTAGCAGGGTTATTGGTGTTTTTTGACGGTTTTTCACTGTTTTTAAGCGTTTTAGCAGGGTTATTGGTGTTTTTTGACGGTTTTTCACTGTTTTTAAGCGTTTTAGCAGGGTTATTGGTGTTTTTTGACGGTTTTTCACTGTTTTTAAGCGTTTTAGCAGGGTTATTGGTGTTTTTTGACGGTTTTTCACTGTTTTTAAGAGTTTTAGCAGGGTTATTGGTGTTTTTTGACGGTTTTTCACTGTTTTTAAGCGTTTAAGCAGGGTTATTGGTGTTTTTTGACGGTTTTTCACTGTTTTTAAGCGTTTTAGCAGGGTTATTGGTGTTTTTTGACGGTTTTTCACTGTTTTTAAGCGTTTTAGTAGGGTTATTGGTGTTTTTTGACGGTTTTTCACTGTTTTTAAGCGTTTTAGCAGGGTTATTGGTGTTTTTTGGCGGTTTTTCACTGTTTTTAAGCGTTTTAGCAGGGTTATTGGTGTTTTTTGACAGTTTTTCACTGTTTTTAAGCGTTTTAGCAGGGTTATTGGTGTTTTTTGACGGTTTTTCACTGTTTTTAAGCGTTTTAGCAGGGTTATTGGTGTTTTTTGACTGTTTTTCACTGTTTTTAAGCGTTTTAGCAGGGTTATTGGTGTTTTTTGACGGTTTTTCACTGTTTTTAACCGTTTTAGCAGGGTTATTTGTGTTTTTTGACGGTTTTTCACTGTTTTTAAGCGTTTTAGCAGGGTTATTGGTGTTTTTTGACGGTTTTTCACTGTTTTTAAGCGTTTTAGCAGGGTTATTGGTGTTTTTTGACGTTTTTTCACTGTTTTTAAGCGTTTTAGCAGGGTTATTGGTGTTTTTTGACGGGTTTTCACTGTTTTTAAGCGTTTTAGCAGGGTTATTGGTGTTTTTTGACGGTTTTTCACTGTTTTTAAGCGTTTTAGCAGGGTTATTGGTGTTTTTGACGGTTTTTCACTGTTTTTAAGCGTTTTAGCAGGGTTATTGGTGTTTTCTGACGGTTTTCCACTGTTTTTAAGCGTTTTAGCAGGGTTATTGGTGTTTTTTGACGGTTTTTCACTGTTTTCAAGCGTTTTAGCAGGGTTATTGGTGTTTTTTGACGGTTTTTCACTGTTTTTAAGCGTTTTAGCAGGGTTATTGGTGTTTTTTGACGGTTTTTCACTGTTTTTAAGCGTTTTATCAGGGTTATTGGTGTTTTTTGACGGTTTTTCACTGTTTTTAAGCGTTTTAGCAGGGTTATTGGTGTTTTTTAAGCGTTTTAGCAGGGTTATTGGTGTTTTTTGACGGTTTTACACTGTTTTTAAGCGTTTTAGCAGGGTTATTGGTGTTTTTTGGCGGTTTTTCACTGTTTTTAAGCGTTTTAGCAGGGTTATTGGTGTTTTTTGACGGTTTTTCACTGTTTTTAAGCGTTTTAGCAGGGTTATTGGTGTTTTTTGACGGTTTTTCACTGTTTTTAAGCGTTTTAGCAGGGTTATTGGTGTTTTTTGACGGTTTTTCACTGTTTTTAAGCGTTTTAGCAGGGTTATTGGTGATTTTTTTACGGTTTTTCACTGTTTTTAGGCGTTTTAGCAGGGTTATTGGTGTTTTTTGACTGTTTTTCACTGTTTTTAAGCGTTTTAGCTTGGTTATTGGTGTTTTTTGACGGTTTTTCACTGTTTTTGAGCGTTTTAGCAGGGTTATTGGTGTTTTTTGACGATTTTTCACTGTTTTTAAGCGTTTTAGCTTGGTTATTGGTGTTTTTTGACGGTTTTTCACTGTTTTTAAGCGTTTTAGCAGGGTTATTGGTGTTTTTTGACGGTTTTTCACTGTTTTAAAGCGTTTTAGCAGGGTTATTGGTGTTTTTTGACGGTTTTTCACTGTTTTTAAGCGTTTCAGCAGGGTTATTGGTGTTTTTTGACGGTTTTTCACTGTTTTTAAGCGTTTTAGCAGGGTTATTGGTGTTTTTTGACGGGTTTTCACTGTTTTTAGGCGTTTTAGCAGGGTTATTGGTGTTTTTTGACGGTTTTTCACTGTTCTTAAGCGTTTTACCAGGGTTATTGGTGTTTTTTGACGGTTTTTCACTGTTTTTAAGCGTTTTAGCAGGGTTATTGGTGTTTTTTGACGGTTTTTCACTGTTTTTAAGCGTTTCAGTAGGGTTATTGGTGTTTTTTGACGGTTTTTCACTGTTTTTAAGCGTTTTAGCAGGGTTATTGGTGTTTTTTGACGGTTTTTCACTGTTTTTAAGCGTTTTAGCAGGGTTATTGGTGTTTTTTGACGGTTTTTCACTGTTTTTAAGCGTTTAAGCAGGGTTATTGGTGTTTTTTGACGGTTTTTCACTGTTTTTAAGCGTTTTAGCAGGGTTATTGGTGTTTTTTGACGGTTTTTCACTGTTTTTAAGCGTTTTAGCAGGGTTATTGGTGTTTTTTGACGGGTTTTCACTGTTTTTAAGCGTTTTAGTAGGGTTATTGGTGTTTTTTGGCGGTTTTTCACTGTTTTTAAGCGTTTTAGCAGGGTTATTGGTGTTTTTTGACGGTTTTTCACTGTTTTTAAGCGTTTTAGCAGGGTTATTGGTGTTTTTTGACGGTTTTTCACTGTTTTTAAGCGTTTTAGCAGGGTTATTGGTGTTTTTTGACGGTTTTTCACTGTTTTTGAGCGTTTTAGCAGGGTTATTGGTGTTTTTTGACGGTTTTTCACTGTTTTTAAGCGTTTTAGCAGGGTTATTGGTGTTTTTTGACGGTTTTTCACTGTTTTAAGCGTTTTAGCAGGGTTATTGGTGTTTTTTGACGGTTTTTCACTGTTTTTAAGCGTTTAAGCAGGGTTATTGGTGTTTTTTGACGGTTTTTCACTGTTTTTAAGCGTTTAAGCAGGGTTATTGGTGTTTTTTGACGGTTTTTCACTGTTTTTAAGCGTTTTAGCAGGGTTATTGGTGTTTTTTGACGGGTTTTCACTGTTTTTAAGCGTTTTAGCAGGGTTATTGGTGTTTTTTGGCGGTTTTTCACTGTTTTTAAGCGTTTTAGCAGGGTTATTGGTGTTTTTTGACGGTTTTTCACTGTTTTTAAGCGTTTTAGCAGGGTTATTGGTGTTTTTTGACGGTTTTTCACTGTTTTTAAGCGTTTTAGCAGGGTTATTGGTGTTTTTTGACGGTTTTTCACTGTTTTTGAGCGTTTTAGCAGGGTTATTGGTGTTTTTTGACGATTTTTCACTGTTTTTAAGCGTTTTAGCAGGGTTATTGGTGTTTTTTGACGGTTTTTCACTGTTTTTAAGCGTTTTAGCAGGGTTATTGGTGTTTTTGACGGTTTTTCACTGTTTTTAAGCGTTCTAGCAGGGTTATTGGTGTTTTTTGACGGTTTTTCACTGTTTTTAAGCGTTTTAGCAGGGTTATTGGTGTTTTTTGACGGTTTTTCACTGTTTTTAAGCGTTTTAGCAGGGTTATTGGTGTTTTTTGACGGTTTTTCACTGTTTTTGGGCGTTTAAGCAGGGTTATTGGTGTTTTTTGACGGTTTTCCACTGTTTTTAAGCGTTTAAGCAGGGTTATTGGTGTTTTTTGACGGTTTTTCACTGTTTTTAAGCGTTTTAGCAGGGTTATTGGTGTTTTTTGACGGTTTTTCACTGTTTTAAGCGTTTTAGCAGGGTTATTGGTGTTTTTTGACGGGTTTTCACTGTTTTTAAGCGTTTTAGCAGGGTTATTGGTGTTTTTTGGCGGTTTTTCACTGTTTTTAAGCGTTTTAGCAGGGTTATTGGTGTTTTTTGACGGTTTTTCACTGTTTTTAAGCGTTTTAGCAGGGTTATTGGTGTTTTCTGACGGTTTTTCATTGTTTTTAAGCGTTTTAGCAGGGTTATTGGTGTTTTTTGACGGTTTTTCACTGTTTTTGAGCGTTTTAGCAGGGTTATTGGTGTTTTTTGACGATTTTTCACTGTTTTTAAGCGTTTTAGCAGGGTTATTGGTGTTTTTGACGGTTTTTCACTGTTTTTAAGCGTTTTAGCAGGGTTATTGGTGTTTTTTGACGGTTTTTCACTGTTTTTAAGCGTTTTAGCAGGGTTATTGGTGTTTTTTGACGGTTTTTCACTGTTTTTAAGCGTTTTAGCAGGGTTATTGGTGTTTTTTGACGGTTTTTCACTGTTTTTAAGCGTTTTAGCAGGGTTATTGGTGTTTTTTGACGGTTTTTCACTGTTTTTAAGCGTTTAAGCAGGGTTATTGGTGTTTTTTGACGGTTTTTCACTGTTTTTAAGCGTTTTAGCAGGGTTATTGGTGTTTTTTGACGGTTTTTCACTGTTTTTAAGCGTTTTAGCAGGGTTATTGGTGTTTTTTGACGGTTTTTCACTGTTTTTAAGCGTTTTAGCAGGGTTATTGGTGTTTTTTGGCGGTTTTTCACTGTTTTTAAGCGTTTTAGCAGGGTTATTGGTGTTTTTAGACGGGTTTTCACTGTTTTTAAGCGTTTTAGCAGGGTTATTGGTGTTTTTTGGCGGTTTTTCACTGTTTTTAAGCGTTTTAGCAGGGTTATTGGTGTTTTTTGACGGTTTTCACTGTTTTTAAGCGTTTTAGCAGGGTTATTGGTGTTTTCTGACGGTTTTTCATTGTTTTTAAGCGTTTTAGCAGGGTTATTGGTGTTTTTTGACGGTTTTTCACTGTTTTTGAGCGTTTTAGCAGGGTTATTGGTGTTTTTTGACGATTTTTCACTGTTTTTAAGCGTTTTAGCAGGGTTATTGGTGTTTTTTGACGGTTTTTCACTGTTTTTAAGCGTTTTAGCAGGGTTATTGGTGTTTTTTGACGGTTTTTCACTGTTTTTAAGCGTTTTAGCAGGGTTATTGGTGTTTTTTGACGGTTTTTCACTGTTTTTAAGCGTTTTAGCAGGGTTATTGGTGTTTTTTGACGGTTTTTCACTGTTTTTAAGCGTTTTAGCAGGGTTATTGGTGTTTTTTGACGGTTTTTCACTGTTTTTAAGCGTTTAAGCAGGGTTATTGGTGTTTTTTGACGGTTTTTCACTGTTTTTAAGCGTTTTAGCAGGGTTATTGGTGTTTTTTGACGGTTTTTCACTGTTTTTAAGCGTTTTAGCAGGGTTATTGGTGTTTTTTGACGGTTTTTCACTGTTTTTAAGCGTTTTAGCAGGGTTATTGGTGTTTTTTGGCGGTTTTTCACTGTTTTTAAGCGTTTTAGCAGGGTTATTGGTGTTTTTTGACGGTTTTTCACTGTTTTTAAGCGTTTTAGCAGGGTTATTGGTGTTTTTTGACGGTTTTTCACTGTTTTTAGGCGTTTTAGCAGGGTTATTGGTGTTTTTTGACTGTTTTTCACTGTTTTTAAGCGTTTTAGCAGGGTTATTGGTGTTTTTTGACGGTTTTTCACTGTTTTTAAGCGTTTTAGCAGGGTTATTGGTGTTTTTTGACGGTTTTTCACTGTTTTTAAGCGTTTTAGCAGGGTTATTGGTGTTTTTTGACGGTTTTTCACTGTTTTTAAGCGTTTTAGCAGGGTTATTGGTGTTTTTTGACGTTTTTTCACTGTTTTTAAGCGTTTTAGCAGGGTTATTGGTGTTTTTTGACGGTTTTTCACTGTTTTTAAGCGTTTTAGCAGGGTTATTGGTGTTTTTTGACGGTTTTCCACTGTTTTTAAGCGTTTTAGCAGGGTTATTGGTGTTTTCTGACGGTTTTTTCACTGTTTTAAGCGTTTTAGCAGGGTTATTGGTGTTTTTTGACGGTTTTTCACTGTTTTTAAGCGTTTTAGCAGGGTTATTGGTGTTTTTTGACGGTTTTTCACTGTTTTTAAGCGTTTTAGCAGGGTTATTGGTGTTTTTTGACGGTTTTTCACTGTTTTTAAGCGTTTTATCAGGGTTATTGGTGTTTTTTGACGGTTTTTCACTGTTTTTAAGCGTTTTAGCAGGGTTATTGGTGTTTTTTAAGCGTTTTAGCAGGGTTATTGGTGTTTTTTGACGGTTTTACACTGTTTTTAAGCGTTTTAGCAGGGTTATTGGTGTTTTTTGGCGGTTTTTCACTGTTTTTAAGCGTTTTAGCAGGGTTATTGGTGTTTTTTGACGGTTTTTCACTGTTTTTAAGCGTTTTAGCAGGGTTATTGGTGTTTTTTGACGGTTTTTCACTGTTTTTAAGCGTTTTAGCAGGGTTATTGGTGTTTTTTGACGGTTTTTCACTGTTTTTAAGCGTTTTAGCAGGGTTATTGGTGTTTTTTGACGGGTTTTAACTGTTTTTAAGCGTTTTAGCAGGGTTATTGGTGTTTTTTGGCGGTTTTTCACTGTTTTTAAGCGTTTTAGCAGGGTTATTGGTGTTTTTTGACGGTTTTTCACTGTTTTTAAGCGTTTTAGCAGGGTTATTGGTGTTTTTCGACGGTTTTTCACTGTTTTTAAGCGTTTTAGCAGGGTTATTGGTGTTTTTTGACGGTTTTTCACTGTTTTTGAGCGTTTTAGCAGGGTTATTGGGGTTTTTTGACGATTTTTCACTGTTTTTAAGCGTTTTAGCAGTGTTATTGGTGTTTTTTGACGGTTTTTCACTGTTTTTAAGCGTTTTAGCAGGGTTATTGGTGTTTTTTGACGGTTTTTCACTGTTTTTAAGCGTTTTAGCAGGGTTATTGGTGTTTTTTGACGGTTTTTCACTGTTTTTAAGCGTTTTAGCAGGGTTATTGGTGTTTTTTGACGGTTTTTCACTGTTTTTAAGCGTTTTAGCAGGGTTATTGGTGTTTTTTGACGGTTTTTCACTGTTTTTAAGCGTTTAAGCAGGGTTATTGGTGTTTTTTGACGGTTTTTCACTGTTTTTAAGCGTTTTAGCAGGGTTATTGGTGTTTTTTGACGGTTTTTCACTGTTTTTAAGCGTTTTAGCACGGTTATTGGTGTTTTTTGACGGTTTTTCACTGTTTTTAAGCGTTTTAGCAGGGTTATTGGTGTTTTTTGGCGGTTTTTCACTGTTTTTAAGCGTTTTAGCGGGGTTATTGGTGTTTTTTGACGGTTTTTCACTGTTTTTAAGCGTTTTAGCAGGGTTATTGGTGTTTTTTGACGGTTTTTCACTGTTTTTAAGCGTTTTAGCAGGGTTATTGGTGTTTTTTGACTGTTTTTCACTGTTTTTAAGCGTTTTAGCACGGTTATTGGTGTTTTTTGACGGTTTTTCACTGTTTTTAAGCGTTTTAGCAGGGTTATTGGTGTTTTTTGGCGGTTTTTCACTGTTTTTAAGCGTTTTAGCGGGGTTATTGGTGTTTTTTGACGGTTTTTCACTGTTTTTAAGCGTTTTAGCAGGGTTATTGGTGTTTTTTGACGGTTTTTCACTGTTTTTAAGCGTTTTAGCAGGGTTATTGGTGTTTTTTGACGGTTTTTCACTGTTTTTAAGCGTTTTAGCAGGGTTATTGGTGTTTTTTGACGGTTTTTCACTGTTTTTAAGCGTTTTAGCAGGGTTATTGGTGTTTTTTGACGGGTTTTAACTGTTTTTAAGCGTTTTAGCAGGGTTATTGGTGTTTTTTGGCGGTTTTTCACTGTTTTTAAGCGTTTTAGCAGGGTTATTGGTGTTTTTTGACGGTTTTTCACTGTTTTTAAGCGTTTTAGCAGGGTTATTGGTGTTTTTCGACGGTTTTTCACTGTTTTTAAGCGTTTTAGCAGGGTTATTGGTGTTTTTTGACGGTTTTTCACTGTTTTTGAGCGTTTTAGCAGGGTTATTGGGGTTTTTTGACGATTTTTCACTGTTTTTAAGCGTTTTAGCAGTGTTATTGGTGTTTTTTGACGGTTTTTCACTGTTTTTAAGCGTTTTAGCAGGGTTATTGGTGTTTTTTGACGGTTTTTCACTGTTTTTAAGCGTTTTAGCAGGGTTATTGGTGTTTTTTGACGGTTTTTCACTGTTTTTAAGCGTTTTAGCAGGGTTATTGGTGTTTTTTGACGGTTTTTCACTGTTTTTAAGCGTTTTAGCAGGGTTATTGGTGTTTTTTGACGGTTTTTCACTGTTTTTAAGCGTTTAAGCAGGGTTATTGGTGTTTTTTGACGGTTTTTCACTGTTTTTAAGCGTTTTAGCAGGGTTATTGGTGTTTTTTGACGGTTTTTCACTGTTTTTAAGCGTTTTAGCACGGTTATTGGTGTTTTTTGACGGTTTTTCACTGTTTTTAAGCGTTTTAGCAGGGTTATTGGTGTTTTTTGGCGGTTTTTCACTGTTTTTAAGCGTTTTAGCGGGGTTATTGGTGTTTTTTGACGGTTTTTCACTGTTTTTAAGCGTTTTAGCAGGGTTATTGGTGTTTTTTGACGGTTTTTCACTGTTTTTAAGCGTTTTAGCAGGGTTATTGGTGTTTTTGACTGTTTTTCACTGTTTTTAAGCGTTTTAGCAGGGTTATTGGTGTTTTTTGACGGTTTTTCACTGTTTTTAAGCGTTTTAGCAGGGTTATTGGTGTTTTTTGACGGTTTTTCACTGTTTTTAAGCGTTTTAGCAGGGTTATTGGTGTTTTTTGACGGTTTTTCACTGTTTTTAAGCGTTTTAGCAGGGTTATTGGTGTTTTTTGACGTTTTTTCACTGTTTTTAAGCGTTTTAGCAGGGTTATTGGTGTTTTTTGACGGTTTTTCACTGTTTTTAAGCGTTTTAGCAGGGTTATTGGTGTTTTTTGACGGTTTTTCACTGTTTTTAAGCGTTTTAGCAGGGTTATTGGTGTTTTCTGACGGTTTTTCACTGTTTTTAAGCGTTTTAGCAGGGTTATTGGTGTTTTTGACGGTTTTTCACTGTTTTTAAGCGTTTTAGCAGGGTTATTGGTGTTTTTTGACGGTTTTTCACTGTTTTTAAGCGTTTTAGCAGGGTTATTGGTGTTTTTTGACGGTTTTTCACTGTTTTTAAGCGTTTTATCAGGGTTATTGGTGTTTTTTGACGGTTTTTCACTGTTTTTAAGCGTTTTAGCAGGGTTATTGGTGTTTTTTAAGCGTTTTAGCAGGGTTATTGGTGTTTTTTGACGGTTTTACACTGTTTTAAAGCGTTTTAGCAGGGTTATTGGTGTTTTTTGGCGGTTTTTCACTGTTTTCAAGCGTTTTAGCAGGGTTATTGGTGTTTTTTGACGGTTTTTCACTGTTTTTAAGCGTTTTAGCAGGGTTATTGGTGTTTTTTGACGGTTTTTCACTGTTTTTAAGCGTTTTAGCAGGGTTATTGGTGTTTTTTGACGGTTTTTCACTGTTTTTAAGCGTTTTAGCAGGGTTATTGGTGTTTTTTGACGGTTTTTCACTGTTTTTAAGCGTTTTAGCAGGGGTATTGGTGTTTTTTGACGGTTTTTCACTGTTTTTAAGCGTTTTAGCAGGGTTATTGGTGTTTTTTGAC
>NW_027556578.1:7500-10000 GCF_964204865.1 Styela clava
AACCCTAGGTAAGGCATGTCAGAGCGAAAGACAGTAATTTCGAATGAGCCAAGAAAGAGCGGTGCGGGGCCGGTCGGAGCGCACCCTTTTCTCGGTGGCTGGCGGGCGAGAGAGTGCTGCGTCGCCGGCATCGGCGTCGAAAGAAGCCGAGCCGAAAAAAGTTAAAGTACAAACGTGCAAGCATACTAACCTAACCCTAGGTAAGGCATGTCAGAGCGAAAGACAGTAATTTCGAATGAGCCAAGAAAGAGCGGTGCGGGGCCGGTCGGAGCGCACCCTTTTCTCGGTGGCTGGCGGGCGAGAGAGTGCTGCGTCGCCGGCATCGGCGTCGAAAGAAGCCGAGCCGAAAAAAGTTAAAGTACAAACGTGCAAGCATACTAACCTAACCCTAGGTAAGGCATGTCAGAGCGAAAGACAGTAATTTCGAATGAGCCAAGAAAGAGCGGTGCGGGGCCGGTCGGAGCGCACCCTTTTCTCGGTGGCTGGCGGGCGAGAGAGTGCTGCGTCGCCGGCATCGGCGTCGAAAGAAGCCGAGCCGAAAAAAGTTAAAGTACAAACGTGCAAGCATACTAACCTAACCCTAGGTAAGGCATGTCAGAGCGAAAGACAGTAATTTCGAATGAGCCAAGAAAGAGCGGTGCGGGGCCGGTCGGAGCGCACCCTTTTCTCGGTGGCTGGCGGGCGAGAGAGTGCTGCGTCGCCGGCATCGGCGTCGAAAGAAGCCGAGCCGAAAAAAGTTAAAGTACAAACGTGCAAGCATACTAACCTAACCCTAGGTAAGGCATGTCAGAGCGAAAGACAGTAATTTCGAATGAGCCAAGAAAGAGCGGTGCGGGGCCGGTCGGAGCGCACCCTTTTCTCGGTGGCTGGCGGGCGAGAGAGTGCTGCGTCGCCGGCATCGGCGTCGAAAGAAGCCGAGCCAAAAAAAGTTAAAGTACAAACGCGATGCTAATGAGCGAGCCGTTGTCTCGACTAATATGTAGGGGGCGTTCGATCGAGCGTCTGGCTTGAGCGCTTGTCGGCCTAGCAGAACGGTCGCATTGTTATGCCCGGGTTTTAGGCACCGCTGCAGGCGGCCGGCAGAGCTCTTGTTTGTGCGAAACTGAATGGATCGAGCCCGAGAGAGGGCGAGCAAAGAAAAAACGCAAATCGCTCCGCCTGGCACTGCCGGCGAGAGCGTGGACGTCGCGGCCAGCGACTGTCGAAGCTGAGTACGGCCGCAGGCGATCGCCTCGGTCTTAAACGAATGCGACGAGCACGCGCCGGGCGGCCCAGCAAGGGCCGAGCGCAGCTGTCGCAGCTATCTGGTTGATCCTGCCAGTAGTGATATGCTTGTCTCAAAGATTAAGCCATGCAGGTGCAAGTACGAGTTCTCGTAAAGCGAAACTGCGAATGGCTCATTAAATCAGTCTTGGTTTATTTGGTCTCGTAAGCGAAGTGGATAACTGTGGTAATTCTAGAGCTAATACATGCATTAAGCGCCGACTTCGGGAGGCGCGCTTTTATCAGATCAAAACCGACCGGGTTCGTCCTGTGACGTTTGATGACTCTGGATAACCACGCGGATCGTACGGTCTCTGCACCGACGACGTATCATTCAAGTGTCTGCCCTATCAACTGTCGAAGGTACGCTACGTGCCTACCTTTGTGATAACGGGTAACGGGGAATCAGGGTTCGATTCCGGAGAGGGAGCCTGAGAAACGGCTACCACATCCAAGGAAGGCAGCAGGCGCGCAAATTACCCATTCCCGACACGGGGAGGTAGTGACGAAAAATAACAATACAGGACTCTAACGAGGCCCTGTAATTGGAATGAGTACATCCTAAAACTCTTAACGAGTATCCATTGGAGGGCAAGTCTGGTGCCAGCAGCCGCGGTAATTCCAGCTCCAACAGTGTATGCTAAAGTTGTTGCGGTTGAAAAGCTCGTAGTTGGATTTTGGGCGAGCGCCGCCGGTCCGTCGCAAGGCGTGTCACTGGTTGCGTTCGCCTCACCTTCGGTTCTCCGTCGGTGCTCTTGACTGAGTGTCGGCGGTGGCCGATAAGTTTACTTTGAAAAAATTAGAGTGTTCAAAGCAGGCTGTTCGCCTGCATAGTGTTGCATGGAATAATGGAATAGGACCTCGGTTCTATTTTGTTGGTTTTCGGAGCACGAGGTAATGATTAAGAGGGACAGACGGGGGCGTCCGTACTCTGCCGTTAGAGGTGAAATTCTTGGATCGGCGGAAGACGAACTACTGCGAAAGCATTCGCCAAGAATGTTTTCTTTAATCAAGAGCGAAAGTCAGAGGTTCGAAGACGATCAGATACCGTCCTAGTTCTGACTATAAACGATGCCAACTAGCGATCGGGAGGCGTTACCATGACGACCTTTCCGGCAGCTTCCGGGAAACCAAAGTCTTTGGGTTCCGGGGGAAGTATGGTTGCAAAGCTGAAACTTAAAGGAATTGACGGAAGGGCACCACCAGGAGTGGAGCCTGCGGCTTAATTTGACTCAAC
>NW_027556578.1:25000-32500 GCF_964204865.1 Styela clava
GTACAAACGTGCAAGCATGCTAACCTAACCCTAGGTAAGGCATGTCAGAGCGAAAGACAGTAATTTCGAATGAGCCAAGAAAGAGCGGTGCGGGGCCGGTCGGAGCGCACCCTTTTCTCGGTGGCTGGCGGGCGAGAGAGTGCTGCGTCGCCGGCATCGGCGTCGAAAGAAGCCGAGCCGGAAAAAGTTAAAGTACAAACGTGCAAGCATACTAACCTAACCCTAGGTAAGGCATGTCAGAGCGAAAGACAGTAATTTCGAATGAGCCAAGAAAGAGCGGTGCGGGGCCGGTCGGAGCGCACCCTTTTCTCGGTGGCTGGCGGGCGAGAGAGTGCTGCGTCGCCGGCATCGGCGTCGAAAGAAGCCGAGCCGGAAAAAGTTAAAGTACAAACGTGCAAGCATACTAACCTAACCCTAGGTAAGGCATGTCAGAGCGAAAGACAGTAATTTCGAATGAGCCAAGAAAGAGCGGTGCGGGGCCGGTCGGAGCGCACCCTTTTCTCGGTGGCTGGCGGGCGAGAGAGTGCTGCGTCGCCGGCATCGGCGTCGAAAGAAGCCGAGCCGAAAAAAGTTAAAGTACAAACGTGCAAGCACGCTAACCTAACCCTAGGTAAGGCATGTCAGAGCGAAAGACAGTAATTTCGAATGAGCCAAGAAAGAGCGGTGCGGGGCCGGTCGGAGCGCACCCTTTTCTCGGTGGCTGGCGGGCGAGAGAGTGCTGCGTCGCCGGCATCGGCGTCGAAAGAAGCCGAGCCGAAAAAAGTTAAAGTACAAACGTGCAAGCATACTAACCTAACCCTAGGTAAGGCATGTCAGAGCGAAAGACAGTAATTTCGAATGAGCCAAGAAAGAGCGGTGCGGGGCCGGTCGGAGCGCACCCTTTTCTCGGTGGCTGGCGGGCGAGAGAGTGCTGCGTCGCCGGCATCGGCGTCGAAAGAAGCCGAGCCGAAAAAAGTTAAAGTACAAACGTGCAAGCATACTAACCTAACCCTAGGTAAGGCATGTCAGAGCGAAAGACAGTAATTTCGAATGAGCCAAGAAAGAGCGGTGCGGGGCCGGTCGGAGCGCACCCTTTTCTCGGTGGCTGGCGGGCGAGAGAGTGCTGCGTCGCCGGCATCGGCGTCGAAAGAAGCCGAGCCGAAAAAAGTTAAAGTACAAACGTGCAAGCATACTAACCTAACCCTAGGTAAGGCATGTCAGAGCGAAAGACAGTAATTTCGAATGAGCCAAGAAAGAGCGGTGCGGGGCCGGTCGGAGCGCACCCTTTTCTCGGTGGCTGGCGGGCGAGAGAGTGCTGCGTCGCCGGCATCGGCGTCGAAAGAAGCCGAGCCGAAAAAAGTTAAAGTACAAACGTGCAAGCATACTAACCTAACCCTAGGTAAGGCATGTCAGAGCGAAAGACAGTAATTTCGAATGAGCCAAGAAAGAGCGGTGCGGGGCCGGTCGGAGCGCACCCTTTTCTCGGTGGCTGGCGGGCGAGAGAGTGCTGCGTCGCCGGCATCGGCGTCGAAAGAAGCCGAGCCGAAAAAAGTTAAAGTACAAACGTGCAAGCATACTAACCTAACCCTAGGTAAGGCATGTCAGAGCGAAAGACAGTAATTTCGAATGAGCCAAGAAAGAGCGGTGCGGGGCCGGTCGGAGCGCACCCTTTTCTCGGTGGCTGGCGGGCGAGAGAGTGCTGCGTCGCCGGCATCGGCGTCGAAAGAAGCCGAGCCGAAAAAAGTTAAAGTACAAACGTGCAAGCATACTAACCTAACCCTAGGTAAGGCATGTCAGAGCGAAAGACAGTAATTTCGAATGAGCCAAGAAAGAGCGGTGCGGGGCCGGTCGGAGCGCACCCTTTTCTCGGTGGCTGGCGGGCGAGAGAGTGCTGCGTCGCCGGCATCGGCGTCGAAAGAAGCCGAGCCGAAAAAAGTTAAAGTACAAACGTGCAAGCACGCTAACCTAACCCTAGGTAAGGCATGTCAGAGCGAAAGACAGTAATTTCGAATGAGCCAAGAAAGAGCGGTGCGGGGCCGGTCGGAGCGCACCCTTTTCTCGGTGGCTGGCGGGCGAGAGAGTGCTGCGTCGCCGGCATCGGCGTCGAAAGAAGCCGAGCCGAAAAAAGTTAAAGTACAAACGTGCAAGCATACTAACCTAACCCTAGGTAAGGCATGTCAGAGCGAAAGACAGTAATTTCGAATGAGCCAAGAAAGAGCGGTGCGGGGCCGGTCGGAGCGCACCCTTTTCTCGGTGGCTGGCGGGCGAGAGAGTGCTGCGTCGCCGGCATCGGCGTCGAAAGAAGCCGAGCCGAAAAAAGTTAAAGTACAAACGTGCAAGCATACTAACCTAACCCTAGGTAAGGCATGTCAGAGCGAAAGACAGTAATTTCGAATGAGCCAAGAAAGAGCGGTGCGGGGCCGGTCGGAGCGCACCCTTTTCTCGGTGGCTGGCGGGCGAGAGAGTGCTGCGTCGCCGGCATCGGCGTCGAAAGAAGCCGAGCCGAAAAAAGTTAAAGTACAAACGTGCAAGCATACTAACCTAACCCTAGGTAAGGCATGTCAGAGCGAAAGACAGTAATTTCGAATGAGCCAAGAAAGAGCGGTGCGGGGCCGGTCGGAGCGCACCCTTTTCTCGGTGGCTGGCGGGCGAGAGAGTGCTGCGTCGCCGGCATCGGCGTCGAAAGAAGCCGAGCCGAAAAAAGTTAAAGTACAAACGTGCAAGCATACTAACCTAACCCTAGGTAAGGCATGTCAGAGCGAAAGACAGTAATTTCGAATGAGCCAAGAAAGAGCGGTGCGGGGCCGGTCGGAGCGCACCCTTTTCTCGGTGGCTGGCGGGCGAGAGAGTGCTGCGTCGCCGGCATCGGCGTCGAAAGAAGCCGAGCCGAAAAAAGTTAAAGTACAAACGTGCAAGCATACTAACCTAACCCTAGGTAAGGCATGTCAGAGCGAAAGACAGTAATTTCGAATGAGCCAAGAAAGAGCGGTGCGGGGCCGGTCGGAGCGCACCCTTTTCTCGGTGGCTGGCGGGCGAGAGAGTGCTGCGTCGCCGGCATCGGCGTCGAAAGAAGCCGAGCCGAAAAAAGTTAAAGTACAAACGTGCAAGCATACTAACCTAACCCTAGGTAAGGCATGTCAGAGCGAAAGACAGTAATTTCGAATGAGCCAAGAAAGAGCGGTGCGGGGCCGGTCGGAGCGCACCCTTTTCTCGGTGGCTGGCGGGCGAGAGAGTGCTGCGTCGCCGGCATCGGCGTCGAAAGAAGCCGAGCCGAAAAAAGTTAAAGTACAAACGTGCAAGCATACTAACCTAACCCTAGGTAAGGCATGTCAGAGCGAAAGACAGTAATTTCGAATGAGCCAAGAAAGAGCGGTGCGGGGCCGGTCGGAGCGCACCCTTTTCTCGGTGGCTGGCGGGCGAGAGAGTGCTGCGTCGCCGGCATCGGCGTCGAAAGAAGCCGAGCCGAAAAAAGTTAAAGTACAAACGTGCAAGCATACTAACCTAACCCTAGGTAAGGCATGTCAGAGCGAAAGACAGTAATTTCGAATGAGCCAAGAAAGAGCGGTGCGGGGCCGGTCGGAGCGCACCCTTTTCTCGGTGGCTGGCGGGCGAGAGAGTGCTGCGTCGCCGGCATCGGCGTCGAAAGAAGCCGAGCCGAAAAAAGTTAAAGTACAAACGTGCAAGCACGCTAACCTAACCCTAGGTAAGGCATGTCAGAGCGAAAGACAGTAATTTCGAATGAGCCAAGAAAGAGCGGTGCGGGGCCGGTCGGAGCGCACCCTTTTCTCGGTGGCTGGCGGGCGAGAGAGTGCTGCGTCGCCGGCATCGGCGTCGAAAGAAGCCGAGCCGAAAAAAGTTAAAGTACAAACGTGCAAGCATACTAACCTAACCCTAGGTAAGGCATGTCAGAGCGAAAGACAGTAATTTCGAATGAGCCAAGAAAGAGCGGTGCGGGGCCGGTCGGAGCGCACCCTTTTCTCGGTGGCTGGCGGGCGAGAGAGTGCTGCGTCGCCGGCATCGGCGTCGAAAGAAGCCGAGCCGAAAAAAGTTAAAGTACAAACGTGCAAGCATACTAACCTAACCCTAGGTAAGGCATGTCAGAGCGAAAGACAGTAATTTCGAATGAGCCAAGAAAGAGCGGTGCGGGGCCGGTCGGAGCGCACCCTTTTCTCGGTGGCTGGCGGGCGAGAGAGTGCTGCGTCGCCGGCATCGGCGTCGAAAGAAGCCGAGCCGAAAAAAGTTAAAGTACAAACGTGCAAGCATACTAACCTAACCCTAGGTAAGGCATGTCAGAGCGAAAGACAGTAATTTCGAATGAGCCAAGAAAGAGCGGTGCGGGGCCGGTCGGAGCGCACCCTTTTCTCGGTGGCTGGCGGGCGAGAGAGTGCTGCGTCGCCGGCATCGGCGTCGAAAGAAGCCGAGCCGAAAAAAGTTAAAGTACAAACGTGCAAGCATACTAACCTAACCCTAGGTAAGGCATGTCAGAGCGAAAGACAGTAATTTCGAATGAGCCAAGAAAGAGCGGTGCGGGGCCGGTCGGAGCGCACCCTTTTCTCGGTGGCTGGCGGGCGAGAGAGTGCTGCGTCGCCGGCATCGGCGTCGAAAGAAGCCGAGCCGAAAAAAGTTAAAGTACAAACGTGCAAGCATACTAACCTAACCCTAGGTAAGGCATGTCAGAGCGAAAGACAGTAATTTCGAATGAGCCAAGAAAGAGCGGTGCGGGGCCGGTCGGAGCGCACCCTTTTCTCGGTGGCTGGCGGGCGAGAGAGTGCTGCGTCGCCGGCATCGGCGTCGAAAGAAGCCGAGCCGAAAAAAGTTAAAGTACAAACGTGCAAGCATACTAACCTAACCCTAGGTAAGGCATGTCAGAGCGAAAGACAGTAATTTCGAATGAGCCAAGAAAGAGCGGTGCGGGGCCGGTCGGAGCGCACCCTTTTCTCGGTGGCTGGCGGGCGAGAGAGTGCTGCGTCGCCGGCATCGGCGTCGAAAGAAGCCGAGCCGAAAAAAGTTAAAGTACAAACGTGCAAGCATACTAACCTAACCCTAGGTAAGGCATGTCAGAGCGAAAGACAGTAATTTCGAATGAGCCAAGAAAGAGCGGTGCGGGGCCGGTCGGAGCGCACCCTTTTCTCGGTGGCTGGCGGGCGAGAGAGTGCTGCGTCGCCGGCATCGGCGTCGAAAGAAGCCGAGCCGAAAAAAGTTAAAGTACAAACGTGCAAGCATACTAACCTAACCCTAGGTAAGGCATGTCAGAGCGAAAGACAGTAATTTCGAATGAGCCAAGAAAGAGCGGTGCGGGGCCGGTCGGAGCGCACCCTTTTCTCGGTGGCTGGCGGGCGAGAGAGTGCTGCGTCGCCGGCATCGGCGTCGAAAGAAGCCGAGCCGAAAAAAGTTAAAGTACAAACGTGCAAGCATACTAACCTAACCCTAGGTAAGGCATGTCAGAGCGAAAGACAGTAATTTCGAATGAGCCAAGAAAGAGCGGTGCGGGGCCGGTCGGAGCGCACCCTTTTCTCGGTGGCTGGCGGGCGAGAGAGTGCTGCGTCGCCGGCATCGGCGTCGAAAGAAGCCGAGCCAAAAAAAGTTAAAGTACAAACGCGATGCTAATGAGCGAGCCGTTGTCTCGACTAATATGTAGGGGGCGTTCGATCGAGCGTCTGGCTTGAGCGCTTGTCGGCCTAGCAGAACGGTCGCATTGTTATGCCCGGGTTTTAGGCACCGCTGCAGGCGGCCGGCAGAGCTCTTGTTTGTGCGAAACTGAATGGATCGAGCCCGAGAGAGGGCGAGCAAAGAAAAAACGCAAATCGCTCCGCCTGGCACTGCCGGCGAGAGCGTGGACGTCGCGGCCAGCGACTGTCGAAGCTGAGTACGGCCGCAGGCGATCGCCTCGGTCTTAAACGAATGCGACGAGCACGCGCCGGGCGGCCCAGCAAGGGCCGAGCGCAGCTGTCGCAGCTATCTGGTTGATCCTGCCAGTAGTGATATGCTTGTCTCAAAGATTAAGCCATGCAGGTGCAAGTACGAGTTCTCGTAAAGCGAAACTGCGAATGGCTCATTAAATCAGTCTTGGTTTATTTGGTCTCGTAAGCGAAGTGGATAACTGTGGTAATTCTAGAGCTAATACATGCATTAAGCGCCGACTTCGGGAGGCGCGCTTTTATCAGATCAAAACCGACCGGGTTCGTCCTGTGACGTTTGATGACTCTGGATAACCACGCGGATCGTACGGTCTCTGCACCGACGACGTATCATTCAAGTGTCTGCCCTATCAACTGTCGAAGGTACGCTACGTGCCTACCTTTGTGATAACGGGTAACGGGGAATCAGGGTTCGATTCCGGAGAGGGAGCCTGAGAAACGGCTACCACATCCAAGGAAGGCAGCAGGCGCGCAAATTACCCATTCCCGACACGGGGAGGTAGTGACGAAAAATAACAATACAGGACTCTAACGAGGCCCTGTAATTGGAATGAGTACATCCTAAAACTCTTAACGAGTATCCATTGGAGGGCAAGTCTGGTGCCAGCAGCCGCGGTAATTCCAGCTCCAACAGTGTATGCTAAAGTTGTTGCGGTTGAAAAGCTCGTAGTTGGATTTTGGGCGAGCGCCGCCGGTCCGTCGCAAGGCGTGTCACTGGTTGCGTTCGCCTCACCTTCGGTTCTCCGTCGGTGCTCTTGACTGAGTGTCGGCGGTGGCCGATAAGTTTACTTTGAAAAAATTAGAGTGTTCAAAGCAGGCTGTTCGCCTGCATAGTGTTGCATGGAATAATGGAATAGGACCTCGGTTCTATTTTGTTGGTTTTCGGAGCACGAGGTAATGATTAAGAGGGACAGACGGGGGCGTCCGTACTCTGCCGTTAGAGGTGAAATTCTTGGATCGGCGGAAGACGAACTACTGCGAAAGCATTCGCCAAGAATGTTTTCTTTAATCAAGAGCGAAAGTCAGAGGTTCGAAGACGATCAGATACCGTCCTAGTTCTGACTATAAACGATGCCAACTAGCGATCGGGAGGCGTTACCATGACGACCTTTCCGGCAGCTTCCGGGAAACCAAAGTCTTTGGGTTCCGGGGGAAGTATGGTTGCAAAGCTGAAACTTAAAGGAATTGACGGAAGGGCACCACCAGGAGTGGAGCCTGCGGCTTAATTTGACTCAACACGGGGAAACTCACCCGGCCCGGACACAGGTAGGATTGACAGATTGAGAGCTCTTTCTTGATTCTGTGGGTGGTGGTGCATGGCCGTTCTTAGTTGGTGGAGCGATTTGTCTGGTTAATTCCGATAACGAACGAGACTCTGGCATGCTAAATAGTTACGCGACCTTCTCGGTCGGCGTCTAACTTCTTAGAGGGACTAGTGGCGTTTAGCCACACGAGATTGAGCAATAACAGGTCTGTGATGCCCTTAGATGTCCGGGGCCGCACGCGCGCTACACTGAGTGAAGCAGCGAGTGTCTAACCTAGGCCGAAAGGTCCGGGTAACCCGTTGAACCTCATTCGTGATTGGGATAGGGACTTGCAATTG
>NW_027556578.1:47500-49735 GCF_964204865.1 Styela clava
CGAGCCGAAAAAAGTTAAAGTACAAACGTGCAAGCATGCTAACCTAACCCTAGGTAAGGCATGTCAGAGCGAAAGACAGTAATTTCGAATGAGCCAAGAAAGAGCGGTGCGGGGCCGGTCGGAGCGCACCCTTTTCTCGGTGGCTGGCGGGCGAGAGAGTGCTGCGTCGCCGGCATCGGCGTCGAAAGAAGCCGAGCCGGAAAAAGTTAAAGTACAAACGTGCAAGCATACTAACCTAACCCTAGGTAAGGCATGTCAGAGCGAAAGACAGTAATTTCGAATGAGCCAAGAAAGAGCGGTGCGGGGCCGGTCGGAGCGCACCCTTTTCTCGGTGGCTGGCGGGCGAGAGAGTGCTGCGTCGCCGGCATCGGCGTCGAAAGAAGCCGAGCCGGAAAAAGTTAAAGTACAAACGTGCAAGCATACTAACCTAACCCTAGGTAAGGCATGTCAGAGCGAAAGACAGTAATTTCGAATGAGCCAAGAAAGAGCGGTGCGGGGCCGGTCGGAGCGCACCCTTTTCTCGGTGGCTGGCGGGCGAGAGAGTGCTGCGTCGCCGGCATCGGCGTCGAAAGAAGCCGAGCCGAAAAAAGTTAAAGTACAAACGTGCAAGCACGCTAACCTAACCCTAGGTAAGGCATGTCAGAGCGAAAGACAGTAATTTCGAATGAGCCAAGAAAGAGCGGTGCGGGGCCGGTCGGAGCGCACCCTTTTCTCGGTGGCTGGCGGGCGAGAGAGTGCTGCGTCGCCGGCATCGGCGTCGAAAGAAGCCGAGCCGAAAAAGTTAAAGTACAAACGTGCAAGCATACTAACCTAACCCTAGGTAAGGCATGTCAGAGCGAAAGACAGTAATTTCGAATGAGCCAAGAAAGAGCGGTGCGGGGCCGGTCGGAGCGCACCCTTTTCTCGGTGGCTGGCGGGCGAGAGAGTGCTGCGTCGCCGGCATCGGCGTCGAAAGAAGCCGAGCCGAAAAAAGTTAAAGTACAAACGTGCAAGCATACTAACCTAACCCTAGGTAAGGCATGTCAGAGCGAAAGACAGTAATTTCGAATGAGCCAAGAAAGAGCGGTGCGGGGCCGGTCGGAGCGCACCCTTTTCTCGGTGGCTGGCGGGCGAGAGAGTGCTGCGTCGCCGGCATCGGCGTCGAAAGAAGCCGAGCCGAAAAAAGTTAAAGTACAAACGTGCAAGCATACTAACCTAACCCTAGGTAAGGCATGTCAGAGCGAAAGACAGTAATTTCGAATGAGCCAAGAAAGAGCGGTGCGGGGCCGGTCGGAGCGCACCCTTTTCTCGGTGGCTGGCGGGCGAGAGAGTGCTGCGTCGCCGGCATCGGCGTCGAAAGAAGCCGAGCCGAAAAAAGTTAAAGTACAAACGTGCAAGCATACTAACCTAACCCTAGGTAAGGCATGTCAGAGCGAAAGACAGTAATTTCGAATGAGCCAAGAAAGAGCGGTGCGGGGCCGGTCGGAGCGCACCCTTTTCTCGGTGGCTGGCGGGCGAGAGAGTGCTGCGTCGCCGGCATCGGCGTCGAAAGAAGCCGAGCCGAAAAAAGTTAAAGTACAAACGTGCAAGGCATACTAACCTAACCCTAGGTAAGGCATGTCAGAGCGAAAGACAGTAATTTCGAATGAGCCAAGAAAGAGCGGTGCGGGGGCCGGTCGGAGCGCACCCTTTTCTCGGTGGCTGGCGGGCGAGAGAGTGCTGCGTCGCCGGCATCGGCGTCGAAAGAAGCCGAGCCGAAAAAAGTTAAAGTACAAACGTGCAAGCATACTAACCTAACCCTAGGTAAGGCATGTCAGAGCGAAAGACAGTAATTTCGAATGAGCCAAGAAAGAGCGGTGCGGGGCCGGTCGGAGCGCACCCTTTTCTCGGTGGCTGGCGGGCGAGAGAGTGCTGCGTCGCCGGCATCGGCGTCGAAAGAAGCCGAGCCGAAAAAAGTTAAAGTACAAACGTGCAAGCACGCTAACCTAACCCTAGGTAAGGCATGTCAGAGCGAAAGACAGTAATTTCGAATGAGCCAAGAAAGAGCGGTGCGGGGCCGGTCGGAGCGCACCCTTTTCTCGGTGGCTGGCGGGCGAGAGAGTGCTGCGTCGCCGGCATCGGCGTCGAAAGAAGCCGAGCCGAAAAAAGTTAAAGTACAAACGTGCAAGCATACTAACCTAACCCTAGGTAAGGCATGTCAGAGCGAAAGACAGTAATTTCGAATGAGCCAAGAAAGAGCGGTGCGGGGCCGGTCGG
>NW_027556579.1:0-59705 GCF_964204865.1 Styela clava
AATGTTATTGGAATATATAGCGAATGAAGGAT
Source organism: Styela clava (assembly GCF_964204865.1). NCBI lineage: Eukaryota > Metazoa > Chordata > Ascidiacea > Stolidobranchia > Styelidae > Styela > Styela clava. The sequence continues at coordinate 33 of NW_027556579.1, forward strand.
ATATTTTTATGCTAGTAAACGATTTTGTTTTTTTTGTTCAAATTTGATATTTTCGTATAATAAAATGATTCTGATTGCTGAATAAAATGTTCGAATTGAATCTTTATCGCAATGAGAGATCAAGACAAGTTATCATCAACTTATGTTATAATAGCATGAGAGAGCAATTCCGACAAGATACGCGTGTGTAGGTGAGTTCTTTCACCTACGACTGAAGTGTCGGAGTGAACGATAACTGATGACACCGCTGGGTTCGCCCCTTTCCCGATGAATCAAAAACTAAATACGAGAGAGAATGAATAGGAGAGAACTCTCTCGTTTTCACCTTGGCACGGAACGGTAAAATTGAAAAAACTGATCTTGGCATCGAAAGTGTAAAAACAGTGAAAAACCGTCAAAAAACACCAATAACCCTGCTAAAACGCTTAAAAACAGTGAAAAACCGTCAAAAAACACCAACAACCCTGCTAAAACTTTTAAAAACAGTGGAAAACCGTCATTAAACACCAATAACCCTGCTAAAACGCTTAAAAACAGTGAAAAACCGTCAAAAAACACCAATAACCCTGCTAAAACGCTAAAAAACAGTGAAAAACCGTCAAAAAACACCAATAATCCTAATAAAACGCTTAAAAACAGTCAAAAACCGTCAAAAAACACCAATAACCCTGCTAAAACGCTTAAAAACAGTGAAAAACCGTCAAAAAACACCAATAACCCTGCTAAAACGCTTAAAAACAGTGAAAAACTGTCAAAAAACACCAATAACCCTGCTAAAACGCTTAAAAACAGTGAAAAACCGTCAAAAAACACCAATAATCCTGATAAAACGCTTAAAAACAGTGAAAAACCGTCAAAAAACACCAATAACCCTGCTAAAACGCTTAAAAACAGTGAAAAACCGTCAAAAAACACCAATAACCCTGCTAAAACGCTTAAAAACAGTGAAAAACCGTCAAAAAACACCAATAACCCTGCTAAAACGCTTAAAAACAGTGAAAAACCGTCAAAAAACACCAATAACCCTGCTAAAACGCTTAAAAACAGTTATAAACCGTCAAAAAACACCAATAACCCTGCTAAAACGCTTAAAAACAGTGAAAAACCGTCAAAAAACACAAATAACCCTGCTAAAACGCTTAAAAACAGTGAAAAACCGTCAAAAAACACCAATAACCCTGCTAAAACGCGTAAAAACAGTGAAAAACCGTCAAAAAACACCAATAACCCTGCTAAAACGCTTAAAAACAGTGAACAACCGTCAAAAAACACCAATAACCCTGCTAAAACGCTTAAAAACAGTGAAAAACCGTCAAAAAACTCCAATAACCAAGCTAAAACGCTTAAAAACAGTGGTAAACCGTCAAAAAACACCAATCACCCTGCTAAAACGCTTAAAAACAGTGAAAAACCGTCAAAAAACACCAATTACCCTGCTAAAACGCTTAAAAACAGTGAAAAACCGTCCAAAAACACCAATAACCCTGCTAAAACGCTTAAAAACAGTGAAAAACCGTCAAAAAACACCAATAACCCTGCTGAAACGTTAAAAAACAGTGAAAAACCGTCAAAAAACACCAATAACCCTGCTAAAACGCTTAAAAACAGTGAAAAACCGTCAAAAAACACTAATAACCCTGCTAAAACGCTCAAAAACAGTGAAAAACCGTCAAAAAACTCCAATAACCCTGCTAAAACGCTTAAAAACAGTGGAAAACCGTCAAAAAACTCCAATAACCATGCTAAAACGCTTAAAAACAGTGAAAAACCGTCAAAAAACACCAATCACCCTGCTAAAACGCTTAAAAACAGTGAAAAACCGTCAAAAAACACCAATAACTCTGTTAAACGCTTAAAAACAGTGAAAAACCGTCAAAAAACACCAATAACCCTGCTAAAACGCTTAAAAACAGTGAAAAACCGTCAAAAACACCAATAACCCTGCTAAAACGCTTGAAAACAGTGAAAAACCGTCAAAAAAACACCAATAACCCTGCTAAAACGCTTAAAAACAGTGAAAAACCGTCAAAAAACACCAATAACCCTGCTAAAACGCTTAAAAACAGTGAAAAACCGTCAAAAAACACCAATAACCCTGCTAAAACGCTTAAAAACAGTGAAAAACCGTAAAAAACTCCAATAACCATGCTAAAACGCTTAAAAACAATGAAAAACCGTCAAAAAACACCAATCACCCTGCTAAAACGCTTAAAAACAGTGAAAAACCGTCAAAAAAACCAATAACCCTGCTAAAACGCTTAAAAACAGTGAAAAACCGTCAAAAAACTCCAATAACCCTGCTAAAACGCTTAAAAACAGTGAAAAACCGTCAAAAAACTCCAATAACCCTGCTAAAGCGCTTAAAAACAGTGAAAAACCGTCAAAAAACACCAATAACCCTGCTAAAACGCTTAAAAACAGTGAAAAACCGTCAAAAAACACCAATAACCCTGCTAAAACGCTTAAAAACAGTAAAAACCATCAAAAAACACCAATAACCCTGCTAAAACGCTTAAAAACAGTGAAAACCGTCAAAAAACACCAATAACCCTGCTAAAACGCTTAAAAACAGTGAAAAACCGTCAAAAAACACCAATAACCCTGCTAAAACGCTTAAAAACAGTGAAAAACCGTCAAATAACACCAATAACCCTGCTAAAACGCCTAAAAACAGTGAAAAACCGTCAAAAAACACCAATAACCCTGCTAAAAGGCTTAAAAACAGTGAAAAACCGTCAAAAAACACCAATAACCCTGCTAAAACGCTTAAAAACAGTGAAAAACCGTCAAAAAACACCAATAACCCTGCTAAGACGCTTAAAAACAGTGAAAAACCGTCAAAAAACACCAATATCCCTGCTAAAACGCTTAAAAACAGAAAAACCGTCAAAAAACACCAATAACCCTGCTAAAACGCTTAAAAACAGTGAAAAACCGTCAAAAAACACCAATACCCCTGCTAAAACGCTTAAAAACAGTGAAAAACCGTCAAAAAACACCAATAACCCTGCTAAAACGCTTAAAAACAGTGAAAAACCGTCAAAAAACACCAATAACCCTGGTAAAACGCTTAAAAACAGTCAAAAACCGTCAAAAAACACCAATAACCCTGCTAAAACGCTCAAAAACAGTGAAAAACCGTCAAAAAACACAAATAACCCTGCTAAAACGCTCAAAAACAGTGAAAAACCGTCAAAAAACCCCAATAACTCTGCTAAAACGCTTAAAAACAGTGAAAAACCTTCAAAAAACACCAATAACCCTGCTAAAACGCTTAAAAACAGTGAAAAACCGTCAAAAAACACCAATAACCCTGCTAAAACGCTTAAAAACTGTGAAAAACCGTCAAAAAACACCAACAACCCTGCTAAAACGCTCAAAAACAGTGAAAAACCGTCAAAAAACACCAATAACCCTGCTAAAACGCTTAAAAACAGTGAAAAACCGTCAAAAAACACCAACAACCCTGCTAAAACTTTTAAAAACAGTGGAAAACCGTCATTAAACACCAATAACCCTGCTAAAACGCTTAAAAACAGTGAAAAACCGTCAAAAAACACCAATAACCCTGCTAAAACGCTAAAAAACAGTGAAAAACCGTCAAAAAACACCAATAATCCTAATAAAACGCTTAAAAACAGTCAAAAACCGTCAAAAAACACCAATAACCCTGCTAAAACGCTTAAAAACAGTGAAAAACCGTCAAAAAACACCAATAACCCTGCTAAAACGCTTAAAAACAGTGAAAAACTGTCAAAAAACACCAATAACCCTGCTAAAACGCTTAAAAACAGTGAAAAACCGTCAAAAAACACCAATAATCCTGATAAAACGCTTAAAAACAGTGAAAAACCGTCAAAAAACACCAATAACCCTGCTAAAACGCTTAAAAACAGTGAAAAACCGTCAAAAAACACCAATAACCCTGCTAAAACGCTTAAAAACAGTGAAAAACCGTCAAAAAACACCAATAACCCTGCTAAAACGCTTAAAAACAGTGAAAAACCGTCAAAAAACACCAATAACCCTGCTAAAACGCTTAAAAACAGTTATAAACCGTCAAAAAACACCAATAACCCTGCTAAAACGCTTAAAAACAGTGAAAAACAGTCAAAAAACACAAATAACCCTGCTAAAACGCTTAAAAACAGTGAAAAACCGTCAAAAAACACCAATAACCCTGCTAAAACGCGTAAAAACAGTGAAAAACCGTCAAAAAACACCAATAACCCTGCTAAAACGGTTAAAAACAGTGAACAACCGTCAAAAAACACCAATAACCCTGCTAAAACGCTTAAAAACAGTGAAAAACCGTCAAAAAACTCCAATAACCATGCTAAAACGCTTAAAAACAGTGGTAAACCGTCAAAAAACACCAATCACCCTGCTAAAACGCTTAAAAACATCAAAAACCGTCAAAAAACACCAATTACCCTGCTAAAACGCTTAAAAACAGTGAAAAACCGTCCAAAAACACCAATAACCCTGCTAAAACGCTTAAAAACAGTGAAAAACCGTCAAAAAACACCAATAACCCTGCTGAAACGTTAAAAAACAGTGAAAAACCGTCAAAAAACACCAATAACCCTGCTAAAACGCTTAAAAACAGTGAAAAACCGTCAAAAAACACTAATAACCCTGCTAAAACGCTCAAAAACAGTGAAAAACCGTCAAAAAACTTCAATAACCCTGCTAAAACGCTTAAAAACAGTGAAAAACCATCAAAAAACTCCAATAACCATGCTAAAACGCTTAAAAACAGTGAAAAACCGTCAAAAAACACCAATCACCCTGCTAAAACGCTTAAAAACAGTGAAAAACCGTCAAAAAACACCAATAACTCTGTTAAACGCTTAAAAACAGTGAAAAACCGTCAAAAAACACCAATAACCCTGCTAAAACGCTTAAAAACAGTGAAAAACCGTCAAAAAACACCAATAACCCTGCTAAAACGCTTAAAAACAGTGAAAAACCGTCAAAAAACACCAATAACCCTGCTAAAACGCTTAAAAACAGTGAAAAACCGTAAAAAACTCCAATAACCATGCTAAAACGCTTAAAAACAATGAAAAACCGTCAAAAAACACCAATCACCCTGCTAAAACGCTTAAAAACAGTGAAAAACCGTCAAAAAAACCAATAACCCTGCTAAAACGCTTAAAAACAGTGAAAAACCGTCAAAAAACTCCAATAACCCTGCTAAAACGCTTAAAAACAGTGAAAAACCGTCAAAAAACTCCAATAACCCTGCTAAAGCGCTTAAAAACAGTGAAAAACCGTCAAAAAACACCAATAACCCTGCTAAAACGCTTAAAAACAGTGAAAAACCGTCAAAAAACACCAATAACCCTGCTAAAACGCTTAAAAACAGTGAAAAACCGTCCAAAAACACCAATAACCCTGCTAAAACGCTTAAAAACAGTGAAAAACCGTCAAAAAACACCAATAACCCTGCTAAAAAGCTTAAAAACAGTTATAAACCGTCAAAAAACACCAATAACCCTGCTAAAACGCTTAAAAACAGTGAAAAACCGTCAAAAAACACAAATAACCCTGCTAAAACGCTTAAAAACAGTGAAAAACCGTCAAAAAACACCAATAACCCTGCTAAAACGCGTAAAAACAGTGAAAAACCGTCAAAAAACACCAATAACCCTGCTAAAACGCTTAAAAACAGTGAACAACCGTCAAAAAACACCAATAACCCTGCTAAAACGCTTAAAAACAGTGAAAAACCGTCAAAAAACTCCAATAACCATGCTAAAACGCTTAAAAACAGTGGTAAACCGTCAAAAAACACCAATCACCCTGCTAAAACGCTTAAAAACAGTGAAAAACCGTCAAAAAACACCAATTACCCTGCTAAAACGCTTAAAAACAGTGAAAAACCGTCCAAAAACACCAATAACCCTGCTAAAACGCTTAAAAACAGTGAAAAACCGTCAAAAAACACCAATAACCCTGCTGAAACGTTAAAAAACAGTGAAAAACCGTCAAAAAACACCAATAACCCTGCTAAAACGCTTAAAAACAGTGAAAAACCGTCAAAAAACACTAATAACCCTGCTAAAACGCTCAAAAACAGTGAAAAACCGTCAAAAAACTCCAATAACCCTGCTAAAACGCTTAAAAACAGTGAAAAACCGTCAAAAAACTCCAATAACCATGCTAAAACGCTTAAAAACAGTGAAAAACCGTCAAAAAACACCAATCACCCTGCTAAAACGCTTAAAAACAGTGAAAAACCGTCAAAAAACACCAATAACTCTGTTAAACGCTTAAAAACAGTGAAAAACCGTCAAAAAACACCAATAACCCTGCTAAAACGCTTAAAAACAGTGAAAAACCGTCAAAAAACACCAATAACCCTGCTAAAACGCTTAAAAACAGTGAAAAACCTTCAAAAAACACCAATAACCCTGCTAAAACGCTTAAAAACAGTGAAAAACCGTAAAAAACTCCAATAACCATGCTAAAACGCTTAAAAACAATGAAAAACCGTCAAAAAACACCAATCACCCTGCTAAAACACTTAAAAACAGTGAAAAACCGTCAAAAAAACCAATAACCCTGCTAAAACGCTTAAAAACAGTGAAAAACCGTCAAAAAACTCCAATAACCCTGCTAAAACGCTTAAAAACAGTGAAAAACCGTCAAAAAACTCCAATAACCCTGCTAAAGCGCTTAAAAACAGTGAAAAACCGTCAAAAAACACCAATAACCCTGCTAAAACGCTTAAAAACAGTGAAAAACCGTCAAAAAACACCAATAACCCTGCTAAAACGCTTAAAAACAGTAAAAACCGTCAAAAAACACCAATAACCCTGCTAAAACGCTTAAAAACAGTGAAAAACCGTCAAAAAACACCAATAACCCTGCTAAAACGCTTAAAAACAGTGAAAACCCGTCAAAAAACACCAATAACCCTGCTAAAACGCTTAAAAACAGTGAAAAACCGTCAAATAACACCAATAACCCTGCTAAAACGCTTAAAAACAGTGAAAAACCGTCAAAAACACCAATAACCCTGCTAAAACGCTTAAAAACAGTGAAAAACCGTCAAAAAACATCAATAACCCTGCTAAAACGCTTAAAAACAGTGAAAAACCGTCAAAAAACACCAATAACCCCGCTAAGACGCTTAAAAACAGTGAAAAACCGTCAAAAAACACCAATATCCCTGCTAAAACGCTTAAAAACAGAAAAACCGTCAAAAAACACCAATAACCCTGCTAAAACGCTTAAAAACAGTGAAAAACCGTCAAAAAACACCAATACCCCTGCTAAAACGCTTAAAAACAGTGAAAAACCGTCAAAAAACACCAATAACCCTGCTAAAACGCTTAAAAACAGTGAAAAACCGTCAAAAAACACCAATAACCCTGGTAAAACGCTTAAAAACAGTAAAAAAACGTCAAAAAACACCAATAACCCTGCTAAAACGCTCAAAAACAGTGAAAAACCGTCAAAAAACACAAATAACCCTGCTAAAACGCTCAAAAACAGTGAAAAACCGTCAAAAAACCCCAATAACTCTGCTAAAACGCTTAAAAACAGTGAAAAACCTTCAAAAAACACCAATAACCCTGCTAAAACGCTTAAAAACAGTGAAAAACCGTCAAAAAACACCAATAACCCTGCTAAAACGCTTAAAAACAGTGAAAAACCGTCAAAAAACTCCAATAACCCTGCTAAAGCGCTTAAAAACAGTGAAAAACCGTCAAAAAACACCAATAACCCTGCTAAAACGCTTAAAAACAGTGAAAAACCGTCAAAAAACACCAATAACCCTGCTAAAACGCTTAAAAACAGTAAAAACCGTCAAAAAACACCAATAACCCTGCTAAAACGCTTAAAAACAGTGAAAAACCGTCAAAAAACACCAATAACCCTGCTAAAACGCTTAAAAACAGTGAAAAACCGTCAAAAAACACCAATAACCCTGCTAAAACGCTTAAAAACAGTGAAAAACCGTCAAATAACACCAATAACCCTGCTAAAACGCTTAAAAACAGTGAAAAACCGTCAAAAAACACCAATAACCCTGCTAAAACGCTTAAAAACAGTGAAAAACCGTCAAAAAACATCAATAACCCTGCTAAAACGCTTAAAAACAGTGAAAAACCGTCAAAAAACACCAATAACCCTGCTAAGACGCTTAAAAACAGTGAAAAACCGTCAAAAAACACCAATATCCCTGCTAAAACGCTTAAAAACAGAAAAACCGTCAAAAAACACCAATAACCCTGCTAAAACGCTTAAAAACAGTGAAAAACCGTCAAAAAACACCAATACCCCTGCTAAAACGCTTAAAAACAGTGAAAAACCGTCAAAAAACACCAATAACCCTGCTAAAACGCTTAAAAACAGTGAAAAACCGTCAAAAAACACCAATAACCCTGGTAAAACGCTTAAAAACAGTAAAAAAACGTCAAAAAACACCAATAACCCTGCTAAAACGCTCAAAAACAGTGAAAAACCGTCAAAAAACACAAATAACCCTGCTAAAACGCTCAAAAACAGTGAAAAACCGTCAAAAAACCCCAATAACTCTGCTAAAACGCTTAAAAACAGTGAAAAACCTTCAAAAAACACCAATAACCCTGCTAAAACGCTTAAAAACAGTGAAAAACCGTCAAAAAACACCAATAACCCTGCTAAAACGCTTAAAAACTGTGAAAAACCGTCAAAAAACACCAACAACCCTGCTAAAACGCTCAAAAACAGTGAAAAACCGTCAAAAAACACCAATAACCCTGCTAAAACGCTTAAAAACAGTGAAAAACCGTCAAAAAACACCAACAACCCTGCTAAAACTTTTAAAAACAGTGGAAAACCGTCATTAAACACCAATAACCCTGCTAAAACGCTTAAAAACAGTGAAAAACCGTCAAAAAACACCAATAACCCTGCTAAAACGCTAAAAAACAGTGAAAAACCGTCAAAAAACACCAATAATCCTAATAAAACGCTTAAAAACAGTCAAAAACCGTCAAAAAACACCAATAACCCTGCTAAAACGCTTAAAAACAGTGAAAAACCGTCAAAAAACACCAATAACCCTGCTAAAACGCTTAAAAACAGTGAAAAACTGTCAAAAAACACCAATAACCCTGCTAAAACGCTTAAAAACAGTGAAAAACCGTCAAAAAACACCAATAATCCTGATAAAACGCTTAAAAACAGTGAAAAACCGTCAAAAAACACCAATAACCCTGCTAAAACGCTTAAAAACAGTGAAAAACCGTCAAAAAACACCAATAACCCTGCTAAAACGCTTAAAAACAGTGAAAAACCGTCAAAAAACACCAATAACCCTGCTAAAACGCTTAAAAACAGTGAAAAACCGTCAAAAAACACCAATAACCCTGCTAAAACGCTTAAAAACAGTTATAAACCGTCAAAAAACACCAATAACCCTGCTAAAACGCTTAAAAACAGTGAAAAACCGTCAAAAAACACAAATAACCCTGCTAAAACGCTTAAAAACAGTGAAAAACCGTCAAAAAACACCAATAACCCTGCTAAAACGCGTAAAAACAGTGAAAAACCGTCAAAAAACACCAATAACCCTGCTAAAACGCTTAAAAACAGTGAACAACCGTCAAAAAACACCAATAACCCTGCTAAAACGCTTAAAAACAGTGAAAAACCGTCAAAAAACTCCAATAACCATGCTAAAACGCTTAAAAACAGTGGTAAACCGTCAAAAAACACCAATCACCCTGCTAAAACGCTTAAAAACAGTGAAAAACCGTCAAAAAACACCAATTACCCTGCTAAAACGCTTAAAAACAGTGAAAAACCGTCCAAAAACACCAATAACCCTGCTAAAACGCTTAAAAACAGTGAAAAACCGTCAAAAAACACCAATAACCCTGCTGAAACGTTAAAAAACAGTGAAAAACCGTCAAAAAACACCAATAACCCTGCTAAAACGCTTAAAAACAGTGAAAAACCGTCAAAAAACACTAATAACCCTGCTAAAACGCTCAAAAACAGTGAAAAACCGTCAAAAAACTCCAATAACCCTGCTAAAACGCTTAAAAACAGTGAAAAACCGTCAAAAAACTCCAATAACCATGCTAAAACGCTTAAAAACAGTGAAAAACCGTCAAAAAACACCAATCACCCTGCTAAAACGCTTAAAAACAGTGAAAAACCGTCAAAAAACACCAATAACTCTGTTAAACGCTTAAAAACAGTGAAAAACCGTCAAAAAACACCAATAACCCTGCTAAAACGCTTAAAAACAGTGAAAAACCGTCAAAAAACACCAATAACCCTGCTAAAACGCTTAAAAACAGTGAAAAACCGTAAAAAACTCCAATAACCATGCTAAAACGCTTAAAAACAATGAAAAACCGTCAAAAAACACCAATCACCCTGCTAAAACGCTTAAAAACAGTGAAAAACCGTCAAAAAAACCAATAACCCTGCTAAAACGCTTAAAAACAGTGAAAAACCGTCAAAAAACTCCAATAACCCTGCTTAAACGCTTAAAAACAGTGAAAAACCGTCAAAAAACTCCAATAACCCTGCTAAAGCGCTTAAAAACAGTGAAAAACCGTCAAAAAACACCAATAACCCTGCTAAAACGCTTAAAAACAGTGAAAAACCGTCAAAAAACACCAATAACCCTGCTAAAACGCTTAAAAACAGTAAAAACCGTCAAAAAACACCAATAACCCTGCTAAAACGCTTAAAAACAGTGAAAAACCGTCAAAAAACACCAATAACCCTGCTAAAACGCTTAAAAACAGTGAAAAACCGTCAAAAAACACCAATAACCCTGCTAAAACGCTTAAAAACAGTGAAAAACCGTCAAATAACACCAATAACCCTGCTAAAACGCTTAAAAACAGTGAAAAACCGTCAAAAAACACCAATAACCCTGCTAAAACGCTTAAAAACAGTGAAAAACCGTCAAAAAACACCAATAACCCTGCTAAAACGCTTAAAAACAGTGAAAAACCGTCAAAAAACACCAATAACCCTGCTAAGACGCTTAAAAACAGTGAAAAACCGTCAAAAAACACCAATATCCCTGCTAAAACGCTTAAAAACAGGAAAACCGTCAAAAAACACCAATAACCCTGCTAAAACGCTTAAAAACAGTGAAAAACCGTCAAAAAACACCAATACCCCTGCTAAAACGCTTAAAAACAGTGAAAAACCGTCAAAAAACACCAATAACCCTGCTAAAACGCTTAAAAACAGTGAAAAACCGTCAAAAAACACCAATAACCCTGGTAAAACGCTTAAAAACAGTGAAAAACCGTCAAAAAACACCAATAACCCTGCTAAAACGCTTAAAAACAGTGAAAAACCGTCAAAAAACACAAATAACCCTGCTAAAACGCTCAAAAACAGTGAAAAACCGTCAAAAAACACCAATTACCCTGCTAAAACGCTTAAAAACAGTGAAAAACCGTCCAAAAACACCAATAACCCTGCTAAAACGCTTAAAAACAGTGAAAAACCGTCAAAAAACACCAATAACCCTGCTGAAACGTTAAAAAACAGTGAAAAACCGTCAAAAAACACCAATAACCCTGCTAAAACGCTTAAAAACAGTGAAAAACCGTCAAAAAACACTAATAACCCTGCTAAAACGCTCAAAAACAGTGAAAAACCGTCAAAAAACTCCAATAACCCTGCTAAAACGCTTAAAAACAGTGAAAAACCGTCAAAAAACTCCAATAACCATGCTAAAACGCTTAAAAACAGTGAAAAACCGTCAAAAAACACCAATCACCCTGCTAAAACGCTTAAAAACAGTGAAAAACCGTCAAAAAACACCAATAACTCTGTTAAACGCTTAAAAACAGTGAAAAACCGTCAAAAAACACCAATAACCCTGCTAAAACGCTTAAAAACAGTGAAAAACCGTCAAAAAACACCAATAACCCTGCTAAAACGCTTAAAAACAGTGAAAAACCGTAAAAAACTCCAATAACCATGCTAAAACGCTTAAAAACAATGAAAAACCGTCAAAAAACACCAATCACCCTGCTAAAACGCTTAAAAACAGTGAAAAACCGTCAAAAAAACCAATAACCCTGCTAAAACGCTTAAAAACAGTGAAAAACCGTCAAAAAACTCCAATAACCCTGCTTAAACGCTTAAAAACAGTGAAAAACCGTCAAAAAACTCCAATAACCCTGCTAAAGCGCTTAAAAACAGTGAAAAACCGTCAAAAAACACCAATAACCCTGCTAAAACGCTTAAAAACAGTGAAAAACCGTCAAAAAACACCAATAACCCTGCTAAAACGCTTAAAAACAGTAAAAACCGTCAAAAAACACCAATAACCCTGCTAAAACGCTTAAAAACAGTGAAAAACCGTCAAAAAACACCAATAACCCTGCTAAAACGCTTAAAAACAGTGAAAAACCGTCAAAAAACACCAATAACCCTGCTAAAACGCTTAAAAACAGTGAAAAACCGTCAAATAACACCAATAACCCTGCTAAAACGCTTAAAAACAGTGAAAAACCGTCAAAAAACACCAATAACCCTGCTAAAACGCTTAAAAACAGTGAAAAACCGTCAAAAAACACCAATAACCCTGCTAAAACGCTTAAAAACAGTGAAAAACCGTCAAAAAACACCAATAACCCTGCTAAGACGCTTAAAAACAGTGAAAAACCGTCAAAAAACACCAATATCCCTGCTAAAACGCTTAAAAACAGGAAAACCGTCAAAAAACACCAATAACCCTGCTAAAACGCTTAAAAACAGTGAAAAACCGTCAAAAAACACCAATACCCCTGCTAAAACGCTTAAAAACAGTGAAAAACCGTCAAAAAACACCAATAACCCTGCTAAAACGCTTAAAAACAGTGAAAAACCGTCAAAAAACACCAATAACCCTGGTAAAACGCTTAAAAACAGTGAAAAACCGTCAAAAAACACCAATAACCCTGCTAAAACGCTTAAAAACAGTGAAAAACCGTCAAAAAACACAAATAACCCTGCTAAAACGCTCAAAAACAGTGAAAAACCGTCAAAAAACCCCAATAACTCTGCTAAAACGCTTAAAAACAGTGAAAAACCGCCAAAAAACACCAATAACCCTGCTATAACGCTTAAAAACAGTGAAAACCCATCAAAAAACACCAATAACCCTGCTAAAACGCTTAAAAACAGTGAAAAACCGTCAAAAAACACTAATAACCCTGCTAAAACGCTTAAAAACAGTGAAAAGCCGTCAAAAAACACCAACAACCCTGCTAAAACGCTTAAAAACAGTGAAAAACCGTCAAAAAACACCAATAACCCTGCTAAAAAGCTTAAAAACAGTGAAAAACCGTCAAAAAACACCAACAACCCTGCTAAAACTTTTAAAAACAGTGAAAAACCATCATAAAACACCAATAACCCTGCTAAAACGCTTAAAAACAGTGAAAAACCGTCAAAAAACACCAATAACCCTGCTAAAACGCTAAAAAACAGTGAAAAACCGTCAAAAAACACCAATAACCCTGCTAAAACGCTTAAAAACAGTGAAAAACCGTCAAAAAACACCAATAACCCTGCTAAAACGCTTAAAAACAGTGAAAAACCGTCAAAAAACACCAATAACCCTGCTAAAACGCTTAAAAACAGTGAAAAACCGTCAAAAAACACCAATAACCCTGCTGAAACGCTTGAAAACAGTGAAAAACCGTCAAAAAACACCAATAACCCTGCTAAAACGCTTAAAAACAGTGAAAAACCGTCAAAAAACACCAATAACCCTGCTAAAACGCTTAAAAACAGTGAAAAACCGTCAAAAAACACCAATAATCCTGCTAAAACGCTTAAAAAGAGTGAAAAACCGTCAAAAAACACAAATAACCCTGCTAAAACGCTTAAAAACAGTGAAAAACCGTAAAAAAAACACCAATAACCCTGCTAAAACGCTTAAAAACAGTGAAAAACCGTCAAAAAACACCAATAACCCTGCTAAAACGCTTAAAAACAGTGAACAACCGTCAAAAAACACCAATAACCCTGCTAAAACGCTTAAAAACAGTGAAAAACGTCAAAAAACACCAATAACCCTGCTAAAACGCTAAAAAACAGTGAAAAACCGTCAAAAAACACCAACAACCCTGCTAAAACTTTTAAAAACAGTGAAAAACCTTCAAAAAACACCAATAACCCTGCTAAAACGCTTAAAAACAGTGGAAAACCGTCATTAAACACCAATAACCCTGCTAAAACGCTTAAAAACAGTGAAAAACCGTCAAAAAACACCAATAACCCTGCTAAAACGCTTAAAAACAGTGAAAAACCGTCAAAAAACACCAATAACCCTGCTAAAACGCTTAAAAACAGTGAAAAACCGTCAAAAAACACCAATAATCCTGCTAAAACGCTTAAAAAGAGTGAAAAACCGTCAAAAAACACAAATAACCCTGCTAAAACGCTTAAAAACAGTGAAAAACCGTAAAAAAACACCAATAACCCTGCTAAAACGCTTAAAAACAGTGAAAAACCGTCAAAAAACACCAATAACCCTGCTAAAACGCTTAAAAACAGTGAACAACCGTCAAAAAACACCAATAACCCTGCTAAAACGCTTAAAAACAGTGAAAAACGTCAAAAAACACCAATAACCCTGCTAAAACGCTAAAAAACAGTGAAAAACCGTCAAAAAACACCAACAACCCTGCTAAAACTTTTAAAAACAGTGAAAAACCTTCAAAAAACACCAATAACCCTGCTAAAACGCTTAAAAACAGTGAAAAACCGTCAAAAAACACCAATAACCCTGCTAAAACGCTTAAAAACAGTGAAAAACCGTCAAAAAACACCAATAACCCTGCCAAAACGCTTAAAAACAGTGAAAAACCGTCAAAAAACACCAATAACCCTGCTAAAACGCTTAAAAACAGTGAAAAACCGTCAAAAAACACCAATAACCTTGCTAAAACGCTTAAAAACAGTGAAAAACCATCAAAAAACACCAATAACCCTGCTAAAACGCTTAAAAACAGTGAAAAACCGTCAAAAAACACCAATAACCCTGCTAAAACGCTTAAAAACTGTGAAAAACCGTCAAAAAACACCAACAACCCTGCTAAAACGCCTAAAAACAGTGAAAAACCGTCAAAAAACACCAATAACCCTGCTAAAACGCTTAAAAACTGTGAAAAACCGTCAAAAAACACCAACAACCCTGCTAAAACGCTTAAAAACAGTGAAAAACCGTCAAAAAACACCAATAACCCTGCTAAAACGCTTAAAAACAGTGAAAAACCGTCAAAAAACACCAACAACCCTGCTAAAACTTTTAAAAACAGTGAAAAACAGTCATTAACACCAATAACCCTGCTAAAACGCTTAAAAACAGTGAAAAACCGTCAAAAAACACCAATAACCCTGCTAAAACGCTAAAAAACAGTGAAAAACCGTCAAAAAACACCAATAATCCTGCTAAAACGCTTAAAAACAGTGAAAAACCGTCAAAAAACACCAATAACCCTGCTAAAACGTTTAAAAACAGTGAAAAACAGTCAAAAAACACCAATAACCCTGCTAAAACGCTAAAAAACAGTGAAAAACCGTCAAAAAACACCAATAACCCTGCTAAAACGCTTAAAAACAGTGAAAAACCGTCAAAAAACACCAATAACCTTGCTAAAACGCTTAAAAACAGTGAAAAACCATCAAAAAACACCAATAACCCTGCTAAAACGCTTAAAAACAGTGAAAAGCCGTCAAAAAACACCAATAACCCTGCTAAAACGCTTAAAAACTGTGAAAAACCGTCAAAAAACACCAACAACCCTGCTAAAACGCCTAAAAACAGTGAAAAACCGTCAAAAAACACCAATAACCCTGCTAAAACGCTTAAAAACTGTGAAAAACCGTCAAAAAACACCAACAACCCTGCTAAAACGCTTAAAAACAGTGAAAAACCGTCAAAAAACACCAATAACCCTGCTAAAACGCTTAAAAACAGTGAAAAACCGTCAAAAAACACCAACAACCCTGCTAAAACTTTTAAAAACAGTGAAAAACAGTCATTAACACCAATAACCCTGCTAAAACGCTTAAAAACAGTGAAAAAACTGTCAAAAAACACCAATAACCCTGCTAAAACGCTAAAAAACAGTGAAAAACCGTCAAAAAACACCAATAATCCTGCTAAAACGCTTAAAAAGAGTGAAAAACCGTCAAAAAACACAAATAACCCTGCTAAAACGCTTAAAAACAGTGAAAAACCGTAAAAAAACACCAATAACCCTGCTAAAACGCTTAAAAACAGTGAAAAACCGTCAAAAAACACAAATAACCCTGCTAAAACGCTTAAAAACAGTGAAAAACCGTAAAAAAACACCAATAACCCTGCTAAGACGCTTAAAAACAGTGAAAAACCGTCAAAAAACACCAATAACCCTGCTAAAACGCTTAAAAACAGTGAACAACCGTCAAAAAACACCAATAACCCTGCTAAAACGCTTAAAAACAGTGAAAAACGTCAAAAAACACCAATAACCCTGCTAAAACGCTAAAAAACAGTGAAAAACCGTCAAAAAACACCAACAACCCTGCTAAAACTTTTAAAAACAGTGAAAAACCTTCAAAAAACACCAATAACCCTGCTAAAACGCTTAAAAACAGTGAAAAACCGTAAAAAAACACCAATAACCCTGCTAAAACGCTTAAAAACAGTGAAAAACCGTCAAAAAACACCAATAACCCTGCTAAAACGCTTAAAAACAGTGAACAACCGTCAAAAAACACCAATAACCCTGCTAAAACGCTTAAAAACAGTGAAAAACGTCAAAAAACACCAATAACCCTGCTAAAACGCTAAAAAACAGTGAAAAACCGTCAAAAAACACCAACAACCCTGCTAAAACTTTTAAAAACAGTGAAAAACCTTCAAAAAACACCAATAACCCTGCTAAAACGCTTAAAAACAGTGGAAAACCGTCATTAAACACCAATAACCCTGCTAAAACGCTTAAAAACAGTGAAAAACCGTCAAAAAACACCAATAACCCTGCTAAAACGCTTAAAAACAGTGAAAAACCGTCAAAAAACACCAATAACCCTGCTAAAACGCTTAAAAACAGTGAAAAACCGTCAAAAAACACCAATAATCCTGCTAAAACGCTTAAAAAGAGTGAAAAACCGTCAAAAAACACAAATAACCCTGCTAAAACGCTTAAAAACAGTGAAAAACCGTAAAAAAACACCAATAACCCTGCTAAAACGCTTAAAAACAGTGAAAAACCGTCAAAAAACACCAATAACCCTGCTAAAACGCATAAAAACAGTGAACAACCGTCAAAAAACACCAATAACCCTGCTAAAACGCTTAAAAACAGTGAAAAACGTCAAAAAACACCAATAACCCTGCTAAAACGCTAAAAAACAGTGAAAAACCGTCAAAAAACACCAACAACCCTGCTAAAACTTTTAAAAACAGTGAAAAACCTTCAAAAAACACCAATAACCCTGCTAAAACGCTTAAAAACAGTGAAAAACCGTCAAAAAACACCAATAACCCTGCTAAAACGCTTAAAAACAGTGAAAAACCGT
This sequence comes from Styela clava, assembly GCF_964204865.1. Taxonomy (NCBI): domain Eukaryota; kingdom Metazoa; phylum Chordata; class Ascidiacea; order Stolidobranchia; family Styelidae; genus Styela; species Styela clava. The sequence goes on from NW_027556579.1 coordinate 17,577, forward strand.
CAAAAAACACCAATAACCCTGCCAAAACGCTTAAAAACAGTGAAAAACCGTCAAAAAACACCAATAACCCTGCTAAAACGCTTAAAAACAGTGAAAAACCGTCAAAAAACACCAATAACCTTGCTAAAACGCTTAAAAACAGTGAAAAACCATCAAAAAACACCAATAACCCTGCTAAAACGCTTAAAAACAGTGAAAAACCGTCAAAAAACACCAATAACCCTGCTAAAACGCTTAAAAACTGTGAAAAACCGTCAAAAAACACCAACAACCCTGCTAAAACGCCTAAAAACAGTGAAAAACCGTCAAAAAACACCAATAACCCTGCTAAAACGCTTAAAAACTGTGAAAAACCGTCAAAAAACACCAACAACCCTGCTAAAACGCTTAAAAACAGTGAAAAACCGTCAAAAAACACCAATAACCCTGCTAAAACGCTTAAAAACAGTGAAAAACCGTCAAAAAACACCAACAACCCTGCTAAAACTTTTAAAAACAGTGAAAAACAGTCATTAACACCAATAACCCTGCTAAAACGCTTAAAAACAGTGAAAAACCGTCAAAAAACACCAATAACCCTGCTAAAACGCTAAAAAACAGTGAAAAACCGTCAAAAAACACCAATAATCCTGCTAAAACGCTTAAAAACAGTGAAAAACCGTCAAAAAACACCAATAACCCTGCTAAAACGTTTAAAAACAGTGAAAAACAGTCAAAAAACACCAATAACCCTGCTAAAACGCTAAAAAACAGTGAAAAACCGTCAAAAAACACCAATAACCCTGCTAAAACGCTTAAAAACAGTGAAAAACCGTCAAAAAACACCAATAACCTTGCTAAAACGCTTAAAAACAGTGAAAAACCATCAAAAAACACCAATAACCCTGCTAAAACGCTTAAAAACAGTGAAAAGCCGTCAAAAAACACCAATAACCCTGCTAAAACGCTTAAAAACTGTGAAAAACCGTCAAAAAACACCAACAACCCTGCTAAAACGCCTAAAAACAGTGAAAAACCGTCAAAAAACACCAATAACCCTGCTAAAACGCCTAAAAACTGTGAAAAACCGTCAAAAAACACCAACAACCCTGCTAAAACGCTTAAAAACAGTGAAAAACCGTCAAAAAACACCAATAACCCTGCTAAAACGCTTAAAAACAGTGAAAAACCGTCAAAAAACACCAACAACCCTGCTAAAACTTTTAAAAACAGTGAAAAACAGTCATTAACACCAATAACCCTGCTAAAACGCTTAAAAACAGTGAAAAAACTGTCAAAAAACACCAATAACCCTGCTAAAACGCTAAAAAACAGTGAAAAACCGTCAAAAAACACCAATAATCCTGCTAAAACGCTTAAAAAGAGTGAAAAACCGTCAAAAAACACAAATAACCCTGCTAAAACGCTTAAAAACAGTGAAAAACCGTAAAAAAACACCAATAACCCTGCTAAAACGCTTAAAAACAGTGAAAAACCGTCAAAAAACACAAATAACCCTGCTAAAACGCTTAAAAACAGTGAAAAACCGTAAAAAAACACCAATAACCCTGCTAAAACGCTTAAAAACAGTGAAAAACCGTCAAAAAACACCAATAACCCTGCTAAAACGCTTAAAAACAGTGAACAACCGTCAAAAAACACCAATAACCCTGCTAAAACGCTTAAAAACAGTGAAAAACGTCAAAAAACACCAATAACCCTGCTAAAACGCTAAAAAACAGTGAAAAACCGTCAAAAAACACCAATAACCCTGCTAAAACGCTTAAAAACAGTGAAAAACCGTCAAAAAACACCAATAACCCTGCTAAAACGCTAAAAAACAGTGAAAAACCTTCAAAAAACACCAATAACCCTGCTAAAACGCTTAAAAACAGTGAAAAACCGTCAAAAAACACCAATAACCCTGCTAAAACGCTTAAAAACAGTGAAAAACCGTCAAAAAACACCAATAACCCTGCCAAAACGCTTAAAAACAGTGAAAAACCGTCAAAAAACACCAATAACCCTGCTAAAACGCTTAAAAACAGTGAAAAACCGTCAAAAAACACCAATAACCTTGCTAAAACGCTTAAAAACAGTGAAAAACCATCAAAAAACACCAATAACCCTGCTAAAACGCTTAAAAACAGTGAAAAACCGTCAAAAAACACCAATAACCCTGCTAAAAAAACACCAACAACCCTGCTAAAACTTTTAAAAACAGTGAAAAACAGTCATTAACACCAATAACCCTGCTAAAACGCTTAAAAACAGTGAAAAACCGTCAAAAAACACCAATAACCCTGCTAAAACGCTAAAAAAACAGTGAAAAACCGTCAAAAAACACCAATAATCCTGCTAAAACGCTTAAAAACAGTGAAAAACCGTCAAAAAACACCAATAACCCTGCTAAAACGCTTAAAAACAGTGAAAAACAGTCAAAAAACACCAATAACCCTGCTAAAACGCTAAAAAACAGTGAAAAACCGTCAAAAAACACCAATAACCCTGCTAAAAGCTTAAAAACAGTGAAAAACCGTCAAAAAACACCAATAACCTTGCTAAAACGCTTAAAAACAGTGAAAAACCATCAAAAAACACCAATAACCCTGCTAAAACGCTTAAAAACAGTGAAAAGCCGTCAAAAAACACCAATAACCCTGCTAAAACGCTTAAAAACTGTGAAAAACCGTCAAAAAACACCAACAACCCTGCTATAACGCCAAAAAACAGTGAAAAACCGTCAAAAAACACCAATAACCCTGCTAAAACGCTTAAAAACTGTGAAAAACCGTCAAAAAACACCAACAACCCTGCTAAAACGCTTAAAAACAGTGAAAAACCGTCAAAAAACACCAATAACCCTGCTAAAACGCTTAAAAACAGTGAAAAACCGTCAAAAAACACCAACAACCCTGCTAAAACTTTTAAAAACAGTGAAAAACAGTCATTAACACCAATAACCCTGCTAAAACGCTTAAAAACAGTGAAAAAACTGTCAAAAAACAACAATAACCCTGCTAAAACGCTAAAAAACAGTGAAAAACCGTCAAAAAACACCAATAATCCTGCTAAAACGCTTAAAAAGAGTGAAAAACCGTCAAAAAACACAAATAACCCTGCTAAAACGCTTAAAAACAGTGAAAAACCGTAAAAAAACACCAATAACCCTGCTAAAACGCTTAAAAACAGTGAAAAACCGTCAAAAAACACAAATAACCCTGCTAAAACGCTTAAAAACAGTGAAAAACCGTAAAAAAACACCAATAACCCTGCTAAAACGTTTAAAAACAGTGAAAAACCGTCAAAAAACACCAATAACCCTGCTAAAACGCTTAAAAACAGTGAAAAACCGTCAAAAAACACCAACAACCCTGCTAAAACTTTTAAAAACAGTGAAAAACCTTCAAAAAACACCAATAACCCTGCTAAAACGCTTAAAAACAGTGAAAAACCGTCAAAAAACACCAATAACCCTGCTAAAACGCTTAAAAACAGTGAAAAACCGTCAAAAAACACCAATAACCCTGCCAAAAGGCTTAAAAACAGTGAAAAACCGTCAAAAAACACCAATAACCCTGCTAAAACGCTTAAAAACAGTGAAAAACCATCAAAAAACACCAATAACCTTGCTAAAACGCTTAAAAACAGTGAAAAACCATCAAAAAACACCAATAACCCTGCTAAAACGCTTAAAAACAGTGAAAAACCGTCAAAAAACACCAATAACCCTGCTAAAACGCTTAAAAACTGTGAAAAACCGTCAAAAAACACCAACAACCCTGCTAAAACGCCTAAAAACAGTGAAAAACCGTCAAAAAACACCAATAACCCTGCTAAAACGCTTAAAAACTGTGAAAAACCGTCAAAAAACACCAACAACCCTGCTAAAACGCTTAAAAACAGTGAAAAACCGTCAAAAAACACCAATAACCCTGCTAAAACGCTTAAAAACAGTGAAAAACCGTCAAAAAACACCAACAACCCTGCTAAAACTTTTAAAAACAGTGAAAAACAGTCATTAACACCAATAACCCTGCTAAAACGCTTAAAAACAGTGAAAAACCGTCAAAAAACACCAATAACCCTGCTAAAACGCTAAAAAACAGTGAAAAACCGTCAAAAAACACCAATAATCCTGCTAAAACGCTTAAAAACAGTGAAAAACCGTCAAAAAACACCAATAACCCTGCTAAAACGCTTAAAAACAGTGAAAAACCGTCAAAAAACACCAATAACCCTGCTAAAACGCTAAAAAACAGTGAAAAACCGTCAAAAAACACCAATAACCCTGCTAAAACGCTTAAAAACAGTGAAAAACCGTCAAAAAACACCAATAACCTTGCTAAAACGCTTAAAAACAGTGAAAAACCATCAAAAAACACCAATAACCCTGCTAAAACGCTTAAAAACAGTGAAAAAACCGTCAAAAAACACCAATAACCCTGCTAAAACGCTTAAAAACTGTGAAAAACCGTCAAAAAACACCAACAACCCTGCTAAAACGCCTAAAAACAGTGAAAAACCGTCAAAAAACACCAATAACCCTGCTAAAACGCTTAAAAACTGTGAAAAACCGTCAAAAAACACCAACAACCCTGCTAAAATGCTTAAAAACAGTGAAAAACCGTCAAAAAACACCAATAACCCTGCTAAAACGCTTAAAAACAGTGAAAAACCGTCAAAAAACACCAACAACCCTGCTAAAACTTTAAAAAACAGTGAAAAACAGTCATTAACACCAATAACCCTGCTAAAACGCTTAAAAACAGTGAAAAAACTGTCAAAAAACACCAATAACCCTGCTAAAACGCTAAAAAACAGTGAAAAACCGTCAAAAAACACCAATAATCCTGCTAAAACGCTTAAAAACAGTGAAAAACCGTCAAAAAACACAAATAACCCTGCTAAAACGCTTAAAAACAGTGAAAAACCGTAAAAAAACACCAATAACCCTGCTAAAACGCTTAAAAACAGTGAAAAACTGTCAAAAAACACCAATAACCCTGCTAAAACGCTTAAAAACAGTGAAAAACCGTCAAAAAACACCAACAACCCTGCTAAAACTTTTAAAAACAGTGAAAAACAGTCATTAACACCAATAACCCTGCTAAAACGCTTAAAAACAGTGAAAAACCGTCAAAAAACACCAATAACCCTGCTAAAACGCTAAAAAACAGTGAAAAACCGTCAAAAAACACCAATAATCCTGCTAAAACGCTTAAAAACAGTGAAAAACCGTCAAAAAACACCAATAACCCTGCTAAAACGCTTAAAAACAGTGAAAAACAGTCAAAAAACACCAATAACCCTGCTAAAACGCTAAAAAACAGTGAAAAACCGTCAAAAAACACCAATAACCCTGCTAAAAGCTTAAAAACAGTGAAAAACCGTCAAAAAACACCAATAACCTTGCTAAAACGCTTAAAAACAGTGAAAAACCATCAAAAAACACCAATAACCCTGCTAAAACGCTTAAAAACAGTGAAAAGCCGTCAAAAAACACCAATAACCCTGCTAAAACGCTTAAAAACTGTGAAAAACCGTCAAAAAACACCAACAACCCTGCTAAAACGCCAAAAAACAGTGAAAAACCGTCAAAAAACACCAATAACCCTGCTAAAACGCTTAAAAACTGTGAAAAACCGTCAAAAAACACCAACAACCCTGCTAAAACGCTTAAAAACAGTGAAAAACCGTCAAAAAACACCAATAACCCTGCTAAAACGCTTAAAAACAGTGAAAAACCGTCAAAAAACACCAACAACCCTGCTAAAACGCTAAAAAACAGTGAAAAACCGTCAAAAAACACCAATAATCCTGCTAAAACGCTTAAAAAGAGTGAAAAACCGTCAAAAAACACAAATAACCCTGCTAAAACGCTTAAAAACAGTGAAAAACCGTAAAAAAACACCAATAACCCTGCTAAAACGCTTAAAAACAGTGAAAAACCGTCAAAAAACACAAATAACCCTGCTAAAACGCTTAAAAACAGTGAAAAACCGTAAAAAAACACCAATAACCCTGCTAAAACGTTTAAAAACAGTGAAAAACCGTCAAAAAACACCAATAACCCTGCTAAAACGCTTAAAAACAGTGAACAACCGTCAAAAAACACCAATAACCCTGCTAAAACGCTTAAAACAGTGAAAAACGTCAAAAAACACCAATAACCCTGCTAAAACGCTAAAAAACAGTGAAAAACCGTCAAAAAACACCAACAACCCTGCTAAAACTTTTAAAAACAGTGAAAAACCTTCAAAAAACACCAATAACCCTGCTAAAACGCTTAAAAACAGTGAAAAACCGTCAAAAAACACCAATAACCCTGCTAAAACGCTTAAAAACAGTGAAAAACCGTCAAAAAACACCAATAACCCTGCCAAAACGCTTAAAAACAGTGAAAAACCGTCAAAAAACACCAATAACCCTGCTAAAACGCTTAAAAACAGTGAAAAACCATCAAAAAACACCAATAACCTTGCTAAAACGCTTAAAAACAGTGAAAAACCATCAAAAAACACCAATAACCCTGCTAAAACGCTTAAAAACAGTGAAAAACCGTCAAAAAACACCAATAACCCTGCTAAAACGCTTAAAAACTGTGAAAAACCGTCAAAAAACACCAACAACCCTGCTAAAACGCCTAAAAACAGTGAAAAACCGTCAAAAAACACCAATAACCCTGCTAAAACGCTTAAAAACTGTGAAAAACCGTCAAAAAACACCAACAACCCTGCTAAAACGCTTAAAAACAGTGAAAAACCGTCAAAAAACACCAATAACCCTGCTAAAACGCTTAAAAACAGTGAAAAACCGTCAAAAAACACCAACAACCCTGCTAAAACTTTTAAAAACAGTGAAAAACAGTCATTAACACCAATAACCCTGCTAAAACGCTTAAAAACAGTGAAAAACCGTCAAAAAACACCAATAACCCTGCTAAAACGCTAAAAAACAGTGAAAAACCGTCAAAAAACACCAATAATCCTGCTAAAACGCTTAAAAACAGTGAAAAACCGTCAAAAAACACCAATAACCCTGCTAAAACGCTTAAAAACAGTGAAAAACCGTCAAAAAACACCAATAACCCTGCTAAAACGCTAAAAAACAGTGAAAAACCGTCAAAAAACACCAATAACCCTGCTAAAACGCTTAAAAACAGTGAAAAACCGTCAAAAAACACCAATAACCTTGCTAAAACGCTTAAAAACAGTGAAAAACCATCAAAAAACACCAATAACCCTGCTAAAACGCTTAAAAACAGTGAAAAAACCGTCAAAAAACACCAATAACCCTGCTAAAACGCTTAAAAACTGTGAAAAACCGTCAAAAAACACCAACAACCCTGCTAAAACGCCTAAAAACAGTGAAAAACCGTCAAAAAACACCAATAACCCTGCTAAAACGCTTAAAAACTGTGAAAAACCGTCAAAAAACACCAACAACCCTGCTAAAACGCTTAAAAACAGTGAAAAACCGTCAAAAAACACCAATAACCCTGCTAAAACGCTTAAAAACAGTGAAAAACCGTCAAAAAACACCAACAACCCTGCTAAAACTTTAAAAAACAGTGAAAAACAGTCATTAACACCAATAACCCTGCTAAAACGCTTAAAAACAGTGAAAAAACTGTCAAAAAACACCAATAACCCTGCTAAAACGCTAAAAAACAGTGAAAAACCGTCAAAAAACACCAATAATCCTGCTAAAACGCTTAAAAACAGTGAAAAACCGTCAAAAAACACAAATAACCCTGCTAAAACGCTTAAAAACAGTGAAAAACCGTAAAAAAACACCAATAACCCTGCTAAAACGCTTAAAAACAGTGAAAAACTGTCAAAAAACACCAATAACCCTGCTAAAACGCTTAAAAACAGTGAACAACGTCAAAAAACACCAATAACCCTGCTAAAACGCTTAAAAACAGTGAAAAACGTCAAAAAACACCAATAACCCTGCTAAACACTAAAAAACAGTGAAAAACCGTCAAAAAACACCAACAACCCTGCTAAAACTTTTAAAAACAGTGAAAAACCTTCAAAAAACACCAAAAACCCTGCTAAAACGCTTAAAAACAGTGAAAAACCTTCAAAAAACACCAATAACCCTGCTAAAACGCTTAAAAACTGTGAAAAACCGTCAAAAAACACCAACAACCCTGCTAAAACGCTTAAAAACAGTGAAAAACCGTCAAAAAACACCAATAACCCTGCTAAAACGCTTAAAAACAGTGAAAAACCGTCAAAAAACACCAACAACCCTGCTAAAACTTTTAAAAACAGTGGAAAACCGTCATTAAACACCAATAACCCTGCTAAAACGCTTAAAAACAGTGAACAACCGTCAAAAAACACCAATAACCCTGCTAAAACGCTTAAAAACAGTAAAAAACAGTCAAAAAACTCCAATAACCATGCTAAAACGCTTAAAAACAGTGGTAAACCGTCAAAAAACACCAATCACCATGCTAAAACGCTTAAAAACAGTGAAAAACCGTCAAAAAACACCAATTACCCTGCTAAAACGCTTAAAAACAGTGAAAAACCGTCCAAAAACACCAATAACCCTGCTAAAACGCTTAAAAACAGTGAAAAACCGTCAAAAAACACCAATAACCCTGCTGAAACGTTAAAAAACAGTGAAAAACCGTCAAAAAACACCAATAACCCTGCTAAAACGCTTAAAAACAGTGAAAAACCGTCAAAAAACACTAATAACCGTGCTAAAACGCTCAAAAACAGTGAAAAACCGTCAAAAAACTCCAATAACCCTGCTAAAACGCTTAAAAACAGTGAAAAATCGTCAAAAAACTCCAATAACCATGCTAAAACGCTTAAAAACAGTGAAAAACCGTCAAAAAACACCAATCACCCTGCTAAAACGCTTTAAAGCAGTGAAAAACCGTCAAAAAACACCAATAACTCTGTTAAACGCTTAAAAACAGTGAAAAACCGTCAAAAAACACCAATAACCCTGCTAAAACGCTTAAAAACAGTGAAAAACCGTCAAAAAACTCCAATAACCCTGCTAAAACGCTTGAAAACAGTGAAAAACCGTCAAAAAACACCAATAACCCTGCTAAAACGCTTAAAAACAGTGAAAAACGACAAAAAACACCAATAACCCTGCTAAAACGCTTAAAAACAGTGAAAAACCGTCAAAAAACACCAATAACCCTGCTAAAACGCTTAAAAACAGTGAAAAACCGTAAAAAACTCCAATAACCATGCTAAAACGCTTAAAAACAGTGAAAAACCGTCAAAAAACACCAATCACCCTGCTAAAACGCTTAAAAACAGTGAAAAACCGTCAAAAAAACCAATAACCCTGCTAAAACGCTTAAAAACAGTGAAAAACCGTCAAAAAACTCCAATAACCCTGCTAAAACGCTTAAAAACAGTGAAAAACCGTCAAAAAACACCAATAACCCTGCTAAAACGCTTAAAAACAGTAAAAACCGTCAAAAAACACCAATAACCCTGCTAAAACGCTTAAAAACAGTGAAAAACCGTCAAAAAACACCAATAACCCTGCTAAAACGCTTAAAAACAGTAAAAAACCGTCAAAAAACACCAATAACCCTGCTAAAACGCTTAAAAACAGTGAAAAACCGTCAAATAACACCAATAACCCTGCTAAAACGCTTAAAAACAGTGAAAAACCGTCAAAAAACACCAATAACCCTGCTAAAACGCTTAAAAACAGTGAAAAACCGTCAAAAAACACCAATAACCCTGCTAAAACGGTTAAAAACAGTGAAAAACCGTCAAAAAACACCAATAACCCTGCTAATACGCTTAAAAACAGTGAAAAACCGTCAAAAAACACCAATATCCCTGCTAAAACGCTTAAAAACAGTGAAAAACCGTCAAAAAACACAAATAACCCTGCTAAAACGCTCAAAAACAGTGAAAAACCGTCAAAAAACCCCAATAACTCTGCTAAAACGCTTAAAAACAGTGAAAAACCGTCAAAAAACACCAATAACCCTGCTATAACGCTTAAAAACAGTGAAAACCCATCAAAAAACACCAATAACCCTGCTAAAACGCTTAAAAACAGTGAAAACCTTCAAAAAACACTAATAACCCTGCTAAAACGCTTAAAAACAGTGAAAAACCGTCAAAAAACACCAACAACCCTGCTAAAACGCTTAAAAACAGTGAAAAACCGTCAAAAAACACCAATAACCCTGCTAAAAAGCTTAAAAACAGTGAAAAACCGTCAAAAAACACCAACAACCCTGCTAAAACTTTTAAAAACAGTGAAAAACCATCATAAAACACCAATAACCCTGCTAAAACGCTTAAAAACAGTGAAAAACCGTCAAAAAACACCAATAACCCTGCTAAAACGCTAAAAAACAGTGAAAAACCGTCAAAAAACACCAATAACCCTGCTAAAACGCTTAAAAACAGTGAAAAACCGTCAAAAAACACCAATAACCCTGCTAAAACGCTTAAAAACAGTGAAAAACCGTCAAAAAACACCAATAACCCTGCTAAAACGCTTAAAAACAGTGAAAAACCGTCAAAAAACACCAATAACCCTGCTAAAACGCTTGAAAACAGTGAAAAACCGTCAAAAAACACCAATAACCCTGCTTAAACGCTTAAAAAAAGTGAAAAACCGTCAAAAAACACCAATAACCCTGCTAAAACGCTTAAAAACAGTGAAAAACCGTCAAAAAACACCAATAATCCTGCTAAAACGCTTAAAAACAGTGAAAAACCGTCAAAAAACACAAATAACCCTGCTAAAACGCTTAAAAACAGTGAAAAACCGTAAAAAAACACCAATAACCCTGCTAAAACGCTTAAAAACAGTGAACAACCGTCAAAAAACACCAATAACCCTGCTAAAACGCTTAAAAACAGTGAAAAACGTCAAAAAACACCAATAACCCTGCTAAAACGCTAAAAAACAGTGAAAAACCGTCAAAAAACACCAATATCCCTGCTAAAACGCTTAAAAACAGTAAAAACCGTCAAAAAACACCAATACCCCTGCTAAAACGCTTAAAAACAGTGAAAAACCGTCAAAAAACACCAATACCCCTGCTAAAACGCTTAAAAACAGTGAAAAACCGTCAAAAAACACCAATAACCCTGCTAAAACGCTTAAAAACAGTGAAAAACCGTCAAAAAACACCAATAACCCTGGTAAAACGCTTAAAAACAGTGAAAAACCTTAAAAAAACACCAATAACCCTGCTAAAACGCTTAAAAACAGTGAAAAACCGTCAAAAAACACAAATAACCCTGCTAAAACGCTCAAAAACAGTGAAAAACCGTCAAAAAACCCCAATAACTCTGCTAAAACGCTTAAAAACAGTGAAAAACCGTCAAAAAACACCAATAACCCTGCTATAAAGCTTAAAAACAGTGAAAACCCATCAAAAAACACCAATAACCCTGCTAAAACGCTTAAAAACAGTGAAAACCTTCAAAAAACACTAATAACCCTGCTAAAACGCTTAAAAACAGTGAAAAACCGTCAAAAAACACCAACAACCCTGCTAAAACGCTTAAAAACAGTGAAAAACCGTCAAAAAACACCAATAACCCTGCTAAAAAGCTTAAAAACAGTGAAAAACCGTCAAAAAACACCAACAACCCTGCTAAAACTTTTAAAAACAGTGAAAAACCATCATAAAACACCAATAACCCTGCTAAAACGCTTAAAAACAGTGAAAAACCGTCAAAAAACAGCAATAACCCTGCTAAAACGCTAAAAAACAGTGAAAAACCGTCAAAAAACACCAATAACCCTGCTAAAACGCTTAAAAACAGTGAAAAACCGTCAAAAAACACCAATAACCCTGCTAAAACGCTTAAAAACAGTGAAAAACCGTCAAAAAACACCAATAACCCTGCTAAAACGCTTAAAAACAGTGAAAAACCGTCAAAAAACACCAATAACCCTGCTAAAACGCTTGAAAACAGTGAAAAACCGTCAAAAAACACCAATAACCCTGCTAAAACGCTTAAAAAAAGTGAAAAACCGTCAAAAAACACCAATAACCCTGCTAAAACGCTTAAAAACAGTGAAAAACCGTCAAAAAACACCAATAATCCTGCTAAAACGCTTAAAAAGAGTGAAAAACCGTCAAAAAACACAAATAACCCTGCTAAAACGCTTAAAAACAGTGAAAAACCGTAAAAAAACACCAATAACCCTGCTAAAACGCTTAAAAACAGTGAAAAACCGTCAAAAAACACCAATAACCCTGCTAAAACGCTTAAAAACAGTGAACAACCGTCAAAAACAAACACCAATAACCCTGGTAAAACGCTTAAAAACAGTGAAAAACCTTAAAAAAACACCAATAACCCTGCTAAAACGCTTAAAAACAGTGAAAAACCGTCAAAAAACACAAATAACCCTGCTAAAACGCTCAAAAACAGTGAAAAACCGTCAAAAAACCCCAATAACTCTGCTAAAACGCTTAAAAACAGTGAAAAACCGTCAAAAAACACCAATAACCCTGCTATAACGCTTAAAAACAGTGAAAACCCATCAAAAAACACCAATAACCCTGCTAAAACGCTTAAAAACAGTGAAAACCTTCAAAAAACACTAATAACCCTGCTAAAACGCTTAAAAACAGTGAAAAACCGTCAAAAAACACCAACAACCCTGCTAAAACGCTTAAAAACAGTGAAAAACCGTCAAAAAACACCAATAACCCTGCTAAAAAGCTTAAAAACAGTGAAAAACCGTCAAAAAACACCAACAACCCTGCTAAAACTTTTAAAAACAGTGAAAAACCATCATAAAACACCAATAACCCTGCTAAAACGCTTAAAAACAGTGAAAAACCGTCAAAAAACACCAATAACCCTGCTAAAACGCTAAAAAACAGTGAAAAACCGTCAAAAAACACCAATAACCCTGCTAAAACGCTTAAAAACAGTGAAAAACCGTCAAAAAACACCAATAACCCTGCTAAAACGCTTAAAAACAGTGAAAAACCGTCAAAAAACACCAATAACCCTGCTAAAACGCTTAAAAACAGTGAAAAACCGTCAAAAAACACCAATAACCCTGCTAAAACGCTTGAAAACAGTGAAAAACCGTCAAAAAACACCAATAACCCTCCTAAAACGCTTAAAAAAAGTGAAAAACCGTCAAAAAACACCAATAACCCTGCTAAAACGCTTAAAAACAGTGAAAAACCGTCAAAAAACACCAATAATCCTGCTAAAACGCTTAAAAAGAGTGAAAAACCGTCAAAAAACACAAATAACCCTGCTAAAACGCTTAAAAACAGTGAAAAACCGTAAAAAAACACCAATAACCCTGCTAAAACGCTTAAAAACAGTGAAAAACCGTCAAAAAACACCAATAACCCTGCTAAAACGCTTAAAAACAGTGAACAACCGTCAAAAAACACCAATAACCCTGCTAAAACGCTTCAAAACAGTGAAAAACGTCAAAAAACACCAATAACCCTGCTAAAACGCTAAAAAACAGTGAAAAACCGTCAAAAAACACCAACAACCCTGCTAAAACTTTTAAAAACAGTGAAAAACCTTCAAAAAACACCAATAACCCTGCTAAAACGCTTAAAAACAGTGAAAAACCGTCAAAAAACACCAATAACCCTGCTAAAACGCTTAAAAACAGTGAAAAACCGTCAAAAAACACCAATAACCCTGCCAAAACGCTTAAAAACAGTGAAAAACCGTCAAAAAACACCAATAACCCTGCTAAAACGCTTAAAAACAGTGAAAAACCGTCAAAAAACACCAATAACCTTGCTAAAACGCTTAAAAACAGTGAAAAACCATCAAAAAACACCAATAACCCTGCTAAAACGCTTAAAAACAGTGAAAAACCGTCAAAAAACACCAATAACCCTGCTAAAACGCTTAAAAACTGTGAAAAACCGTCAAAAAACACCAACAACCCTGCTAAAACGCCTAAAAACAGTGAAAAACCGTCAAAAAACACCAATAACCCTGCTAAAACGCTTAAAAACTGTGAAAAACCGTCAAAAAACACCAACAACCCTGCTAAAACGCTTAAAAACAGTGAAAAACCGTCAAAAAACACCAATAAACCTGCTAAAACGCTTAAAAACAGTGAAAAACCGTCAAAAAACACCAACAACCCTGCTAAAACTTTTAAAAACAGTGAAAAACAGTCATTAACACCAATAACCCTGCTAAAACGCTTAAAAACAGTGAAAAACCGTCAAAACACACCAATAACCCTGCTAAAACGCTAAAAAACAGTGAAAAACCGTCAAAAAACACCAATAATCCTTCTAAAACGCTTAAAAACAGTGAAAAACCGTCAAAAAACACCAATAACCCTGCTAAAACGCTTAAAAACAGTGAAAAACAGTCAAAAAACACCAATAACCCTGCTAAAACGCTAAAAAACAGTGAAAAACCGTCAAAAAACACCAATAACCCTGCTAAAACGCTTAAAAACAGTGAAAAACCGTCAAAAAACACCAATAACCTTGCTAAAACGCTTAAAAACAGTGAAAAACCATCAAAAAACACCAATAACCCTGCTAAAACGCTTAAAAACAGTGAAAAGCCGTCAAAAAACACCAATAACCCTGCTAAAACGCTTAAAAACTGTGAAAAACCGTCAAAAAACACCAACAACCCTGCTAAAACGCCTAAAAACAGTGAAAAACCGTCAAAAAACACCAATAACCCTGCTAAAACGCTTAAAAACTGTGAAAAACCGTCAAAAAACACCAACAACCCTGCTAAAACGCTTAAAAACAGTGAAAAACCGTCAAAAAACACCAATAACCCTGCTAAAACGCTTAAAAACAGTGAAAAACCGTCAAAAAACACCAACAACCCTGCTAAAACTTTTAAAAACAGTGAAAAACAGTCATTAACACCATTAAGCGTTTTAGCAGGGTTATTTGTGTTTTTTGACGGTTTTTCACTGTTTTTAAGCGTTTTAGCAGGGTTATTGGGGTTTTTTGACGATTTTTCACTGTTTTTAAGCGTTTTAGCAGGGTTATTGGTGTTTTTTGACGGTTTTTCACTGTTTTTAGGCGTTTTAGCAGGGTTATTGGTGTTTTTTGACGGTTTTTCACTGTTTTTAAGCGTTTTAGCAGGGTTATTGGTGTTTTTTGACGGTTTTCACTGTTTTTAAGCGTTTTAGCCGGGTTATTGGTGTTTTTTGACGGTTTTTCACTGTTTTTAAGCGTTTTAGCAGGGTTATTGGTGTTTTTTGACGGTTTTTCACTGTTTTTAAGCGTTTTAGCAGGGTTATTGGTGTTTTTTGACGGTTTTTCACTGTTTTTTAGCGTTTTAGCAGGGTTATTGGTGTTTTTTGACGGTTTTTCACTGTTTTTAAGCGTTTTAGCAGGGTTATTGGTGTTTTTTGACGGTTTTTCACTGTTTTTAAGCGTTTTAGCAGGGATATTGGTGTTTTTTGACGGTTTTTCACTGTTTTTTAGCGTTTTAGCAGGGTTATTGGTGTTTTTGGACGGTTTTTCACTGTTTTTAAGCGTTTTAGCAGGGTTATTGGTGTTTTTTGACGGTTTTTCACTGTTTTTAAGCGTTTTAGCAGGGATATTGGTGTTTTTTGACGGTTTTTCACTGTTTTTTAGCGTTTTAGCAGGGTTATTGGTGTTTTTGGACGGTTTTTCACTGTTTTTAAGCGTTTTAGCAGGGTTATTGGTGTTTTTTGACGGTTTTTCACTGTTTTTAAGCGTTTTAGCAGGATTATTGGTGTTTTTTGACGGTTTTTCACTGTTTTTTAGCGTTTTAGCAGGGTTATTGGTGTTTTTTGACGGTTTTTCACTGTTTTTAAGCGTTTTAGCAGGGTTATTGGTGTTAATGACTGTTTTTCACTGTTTTTAAAAGTTTTAGCAGGGTTGTTGGTGTTTTTTGACGGTTTTTCACTGTTTTTAAGCGTTTTAGCAGGGTTATTGGTGTTTTTTGACGGTTTTTCACTGTTTTTAAGCGTTTTAGCAGGGTTGTTGGTGTTTTTTGACGGTTTTTCACAGTTTTTAAGCGTTTTAGCAGGGTTATTGGTGTTTTTTGACGGTTTTTCACTGTTTTTAGGCGTTTTAGCAGGGTTGTTGGTGTTTTTTGACGGTTTTTCACAGTTTTTAAGCGTTTTAGCAGGGTTATTGGTGTTTTTTGACGGTTTTTCACTGTTTTTAAGCGTTTTAGCAGGGTTATTGGTGTTTTTTGATGGTTTTTCACTGTTTTTAAGCGTTTTAGCAAGGTTATTGGTGTTTTTTGACGGTTTTTCACTGTTTTTAAGCGTTTTAGCAGGGTTATTGGTGTTTTTTGACGATTTTTCACTGTTTTTAAGCGTTTTGGCAGGGTTATTGGTGTTTTTTGACGGTTTTTCACTGTTTTTAAGCGTTTTAGCAGGGTTATTGGTGTTTTTTGACGGTTTTTCACTGTTTTTAAGCGTTTTAGCAGGGTTATTGGTGTTTATTGACGGTTTTTCACTGTTTTTAAGCGTTTTTAGCATGGTTGTTGGTGTTTTTTGACGGTTTTTCACTGTTTTTAAGCGTTTTAGCAGGGTTATTGGTGTTTTTTTGACGGTTTTTCACTGTTTTTAAGCGTTTTAGCAGGGTTATTGGTTTTTTTTGACTGTTTTTCACTGTTTTTAAGCGTTTTAGCAAGGTTATTGGTGATTTTTGACGGTTTTTCACTGTTTTTAAGCGTTTTAGCAGGGTTATTGGTGTTTTTTGACGGTTTTTCACTGTTTTTAAGCGTTTTAGCAGGGTTATTGGTGTTTTTTGACGGTTTTTCACTGTTTTTAGCGTTTTAGCAAGGTTATTGGTGTTTTTTGACGATTTTTCACTGTTTTTAAGCGTTTTAGCAGGGTTATTGGTGTTTTTTGACGGTTTTTCACTGTTTTTAAGCGTTTTAGCAGGGTTATTGGTGTTTTTTGACGGTTTTCCACTGTTTTTAAGCGTTTTAGCAGGGTTATTGGTGTTTTTTGACGGTTTTTCACTGTTTTTAAGCGTTTTAGCAGGGTTATTGGTGTTTTTTGACGGTTTTTCACTGTTTTTAAGCGTTTTAGCAAGGTTATTGGTGTTTTTTGACGGTTTTCCACTGTTTTTAAGCGTTTTAGCAGGGTTATTGGTGTTTTTTGACGGTTGTTCACTGTTTTTAAGCGTTTTAGCAGGGTTATTGGTGTTTTTTGACGGTTTTTCACTGTTTTTAAGCGTTTTAGCAGGGTTATTGGTGTTTTTTGACGGTTTTCCACTGTTTTTAAGCGTTTTAGCAGGGTTATTTGTGTTTTTTGACGTTTTTTCACTGTTTTTAAGCGTTTTAGCAGGGTTATTGGGGTTTTTTGACGGTTTTTCACTGTTTTTAAGCGTTTTAGCAGGGTTATTGGTGTTTTTTGACGGTTTTTCACTGTTTTTAGGCGTTTTAGCAGGGTTATTGGTGTTTTTTGACGGTTTTTCACTGTTTTTAAGCGTTTTAGCAGGGTTATTGGTGTTTTTTGACGGTTTTTCACTGTTTTTAGGCGTTTTAGCAGGGTTATTGGTGTTTTTTGACGGTTTTTCACTGTTTTTAAGCGTTTTAGCCGGGTTATTGGTGTTTTTTGACGGTTTTTCACTGTTTTTAAGCGTTTTAGCAGGGTTATTGGTGTTTTTTGACGGTTTTTCACTGTTTTTAAGCGTTTTAGCTGGGTTATTGGTGTTTTTTGACGGTTTTTCACTGTTTTTTAGCGTTTTAGCAGGGTTATTGGTGTTTTTTGACGGTTTTTCACTGTTTTTAAGCGTTTTAGCAGGGTTATTGGTGTTTTTTGACGGTTTTTCACTGTTTTTAGGCGTTTTAGCAGGGTTATTGGTGTTTTTTGACGGTTTTTCACTGTTTTTAAGCGTTTTAGCAGGGATATTGGTGTTTTTTGACGGTTTTTCACTGTTTTTTAGCGTTTTAGCAGGGTTATTGGTGTTTTTGGACGGTTTTTCACTGTTTTTAAGCGTTTTAGCAGGGTTATTGGTGTTTTTTGACGGTTTTTCACTGTTTTTAAGCGTTTTAGCAGGATTATTGGTGTTTTTTGACGGTTTTTCACTGTTTTTTAGCGTTTTAGCAGGGTTATTGGTGTTTTTTGACGGTTTTTCACTGTTTTTAAGCGTTTTAGCAGGGTTATTGGTGTTAATGACTGTTTTTCACTGTTTTTAAAAGTTTTAGCAGGGTTGTTGGTGTTTTTTGACGGTTTTTCACTGTTTTTAAGCGTTTTAGCAGGGTTATTGGTGCTTTTTGACGGTTTTTCACTGTTTTTAAGCGTTTTAGCAGGGTTGTTGGTGTTTTTTGACGGTTTTTCACAGTTTTTAAGCGTTTTAGCAGGGTTATTGGTGTTTTTTGACGGTTTTTCACTGTTTTTAGGCGTTTTAGCAGGGTTGTTGGTGTTTTTTGACGGTTTTTCACAGTTTTTAAGCGTTTTAGCAGGGTTATTGGTGTTTTTTGACGGTTTTTCACTGTTTTTAAGCGTTTTAGCAGGGTTATTGGTGTTTTTTGATGGTTTTTCACTGTTTTTAAGCGTTTTAGCAAGGTTATTGGTGTTTTTTGACGGTTTTTCACTGTTTTTAAGCGTTTTAGCAGGGTTATTGGTGTTTTTTGACGATTTTTCACTGTTTTTAAGCGTTTTGGCAGGGTTATTGGTGTTTTTTGACGGTTTTTCACTGTTTTTAAGCGTTTTAGCAGGGTTATTGGTGTTTTTTGACGGTTTTTCACTGTTTTTAAGCGTTTTAGCAGGGTTATTGGTGTTTATTGACGGTTTTTCACTGTTTTTAAGCTTTTTAGCATGGTTGTTGGTGTTTTTTGACGGTTTTTCACTGTTTTTAAGCGTTTTAGCAGGGTTATTGGTGTTTTTTTGACGGTTTTTCACTGTTTTTAAGCGTTTTAGCAGGGTTATTGGTGTTTTTTGATTGTTTTTCACTGTTTTTAAGCGTTTTAGCAAGGTTATTGGTGATTTTTGACGGTTTTTCACTGTTTTTAAGCGTTTTAGCAGGGTTATTGGTGTTTTTTGATGGTTTTTCACTGTTTTTAAGCGTTTTAGCAGGGTTATTGGTGTTTTTTGACGATTTTTCACTGTTTTTAAGCGTTTTGGCAGGGTTATTGGTGTTTTTTGACGGTTTTTCACTGTTTTTAAGCGTTTTAGCAGGGTTATTGGTGTTTTTTGACGGTTTTTCACTGTTTTTAAGCGTTTTAGCAGGGTTATTGGTGTTTATTGACGGTTTTTCACTGTTTTTAAGCGTTTTTTAGCATGGTTGTTGGTGTTTTTTGACGGTTTTTCACTGTTTTTAAGCGTTTTAGCAGGGTTATTGGTGTTTTTTTGACGGTTTTTCACTGTTTTTAAGCGTTTTAGCAGGGTTATTGTTTTTTTTTGACTGTTTTTCACTGTTTTTAAGCGTTTTAGCAAGGTTATTGGTGATTTTTGACGGTTTTTCACTGTTTTTAAGCGTTTTAGCAGGGTTATTGGTGTTTTTTGACGGTTTTTCACTGTTTTTAAGCGTTTTAGCAAGGTTATTGGTGTTTTTTGACGATTTTTAACTGTTTTCAAGCGTTTTAGCAGGGTTATTGGTGTTTTTTGACGTTTTTCACTGTTTTTAAGCGTTTTAGCAGGGTTATTGGTGTTTTTTGACGGTTGGTCACTGTTTTTAAGCGTTTTAGCAGGGTTATTGGTGTTTTTTGACGGTTTTTCACTGTTTTTAAGCGTTTTAGCAGGGTTATTGGTGTTTTTTTACGGTTTTTCACTGTTTTTAAGCGTTTTAGCAGGGTTATTTGTGTTTTTTGACGGTTTTTCACTGTTTTTAAGCGTTTTAGCAGGGTTATTGGTGTTTTTTTACGGTTTTTCACTGTTTTTAAGCGTTTTAGCAGGGTTATTTGTGTTTTTTGACGGTTTTTCACTCTTTTTAAGCGTTTTAGCAGGATTATTGGTGTTTTTTGACGGTTTTTCACTGTTTTTAAGCGTTTTAGCAGGGTTATTGGTGTTTTTTGACAGTTTTTTCACTGTTTTTAAGCGTTTTAGCAGGGTTATTGGTGTTAATGACTGTTTTTCACTGTGTTTAAAAGTTTTAGCAGGGTTGTTGGTGTTTTTTGACGGTTTTTCACTGTTTTTAAGCGTTTTAGCAGGGTTATTGGTGTTTTTTGACGGTTTTTCACTGTTTTTAAGCGTTTTAGCAGGGTTGTTGGTGTTTTTTGACGGTTTTTCACAGTTTTTAAGCGTTTTAGCAGGGTTATTGGTGTTTTTTGACGGTTTTTCACTGTTTTTAAGCGTTTTAGCAGGGTTATTGGTGTTTTTTGACGGTTTTTCACTGTTTTTAAGCGTTTTAGCAGGGTTATTGGTGTTTTTTGACGGTTTTCCACTGTTTTTAGGCGTTTTAGCAGGGTTATTGGTGTTTTTTGACGGTTTTTCACTGTTTTTAAGCGTTTTAGCAGGGTTATTGGTGTTTTTTGACGGTTTTTCACTGTTTTTAGCGTTTTAGCAAGGTTATTGGTGTTTTTTGACGGTTTTTCACTGTTTTTAGGCGTTTTAGCAGGGTTATTGGTGTTTTTTGACGGTTTTTCACTGTTTTAAAGCGTTTTAGCAGGGTTATTGGTGTTTTTTGACGGTTTTTCACTGTTTTTAGCGTTTTAGCAAGGTTATTGGTGTTTTTTGACGATTTTTCACTGTTTTTAAGCGTTTTAGCAGGGTTATTGGTGTTTTTTGACGGTTTTTCACTGTTTTTAAGCGTTTTAGCAGGGTTATTGGTGTTTTTTGACGGTTTTTCACTGTTTTTAGGCGTTTTAGCAGGGTTGTTGGTGTTTTTTGACGGTTTTTCACAGTTTTTAAGCGTTTTAACAGGGTTATTGGTGTTTTTTGACGGTTTTTCACTGTTTTTAAGCGTTTTAGCAGGGTTATTGGTGTTTTTTGATGGTTTTTCACTGTTTTTAAGCGTTCTAGCAAGGTTATTGGTGTTTTTTGACGGTTTTTCACTGTTTTTAAGCGTTTTAGCAGGGTTATTGGTGTTTTTTGACGATTTTTCACTGTTTTTAAGCGTTTTGGCAGGGTTATTGGTGTTTTTTGACGGCTTTTCACTGTTTTTAAGCGTTTTAGCAGGGTTATTGGTGTTTTTTGACTGTTTTTCACTGTTTTTTAAGCGTTTTAGCAGGGTTATTGGTGTTTTTTGACGGTTTTTCACTGTTTTTAGGCGTTTTAGCAGGGTTGTTGGTGTTTTTTGACGGTTTTTCACAGTTTTTAAGCGTTTTAGCAGGGTTATTGGTGTTTTTTGACGGTTTTTCACTGTTTTTAAGCGTTTTAGCAGGGTTATTGGTGTTTTTTGATGGTTTTTCACTGTTTTTAAGCGTTTTAGCAAGGTTATTGGTGTTTTTTGACGGTTTTTCACTGTTTTTAAGCGTTTTAGCAGGGTTATTGGTGTTTTTTGACGATTTTTCACTGTTTTTAAGCGTTTTGGCAGGGTTATTGGTGTTTTTTGACGGTTTTTCACTGTTTTTAAGCGTTTTAGCAGGGTTATTGGTGTTTTTTGACGGTTTTTCACTGTTTTTAAGCGTTTTAGCAGGGTTATTGGTGTTTATTGACGGTTTTTCACTGTTTTTAAGCGTTTTAGCATGGTTGTTGGTGTTTTTTGACGGTTTTTCACTGTTTTTAAGCGTTTTAGCAGGGTTATTGGTGTTTTTTTTGACGGTTTTTCACTGTTTTTAAGCGTTTTAGCAGGGTTATTGGTGTTTTTTGATTGTTTTTCACTGTTTTTAAGCGTTTTAGCAAGGTTATCGGTGATTTTTGACGGTTTTTCACTGTTTTTAAGCGTTTTAGCAGGGTTATTGGTGTTTTTTGACGGTTTTTCACTGTTTTTAAGCGTTTTAGCAGGGTTATTGGTGTTTTTTGACGATTTTTCACTGTTTTTAAGCGTTTTGGCAGGGTTATTGGTGTTTTTTGACGGTTTTTCACTGTTTTTAAGCGTTTTAGCAGGGTTATTGGTGTTTTTTGACGGTTTTTCACTGTTTTTAAGCGTTTTAGCAGGGTTATTGGTGTTTATTGACGGTTTTTCACTGTTTTTAAGCGTTTTTAGCATGGTTGTTGGTGTTTTTTGACGGTTTTTCACTGTTTTTAAGCGTTTTAGCAGGGTTATTGGTGTTTTTTTGACGGTTTTTCACTGTTTTTAAGCGTTTTAGCAGGGTTATTGGTTTTTTTTGACTGTTTTTCACTGTTTTTAAGCGTTTTAGCAAGGTTATTGGTGATTTTTGACGGTTTTTCACTGTTTTTAAGCGTTTTAGCAGGGTTATTGGTGTTTTTTGACGGTTTTCCACTGTTTTTAAGCGTTTTAGCAAGGTTATTGGTGTTTTTTGACAATTTTTAACTGTTTTCAAGCGTTTTAGCAGGGTTATTGGTGTTTTTTGACGTTTTTCACTGTTTTTAAGCGTTTTAGCAGGGTTATTGGTGTTTTTTGACGGTTGTTCACTGTTTTTAAGCGTTTTAGCAGGGTTATTGGTGTTTTTTGACGGTTTTTCACTGTTTTTAAGCGTTTTAGCAGGGTTATTGGTGTTTTTTTACGGTTTTTCACTGTTTTTAAGCGTTTTAGCAGGGTTATTTGTGTTTTTTGACGGTTTTTCACTGTTTTTAAGCGTTTTAGCAGGGTTATTGGTGTTTTTTTACGGTTTTTCACTGTTTTTAAGCGTTTTAGCAGGGTTATTTGTGTTTTTTGACGGTTTTTCACTCTTTTTAAGCGTTTTAGCAGGATTATTGGTGTTTTTTGACGGTTTTTCACTGTTTTTAAGCGTTTTAGCAGGGTTATTGGTGTTTTTTGACAGTTTTTTCATTGTTTTTAAGCGTTTTAGCAGGGTTATTGGTGTTAATGACTGTTTTTCACTGTGTTTAAGCGTTTTAGCAGGGTTATTGGTGTTAATGACTGTTTTTCACTGTGTTTAAAAGTTTTAGCAGGGTTGTTGGTGTTTTTTGACGGTTTTTCACTGTTTTTAAGCGTTTTAGCAGGGTTATTGGTGTTTTTTGACGGTTTTTCACTGTTTTTAAGCGTTTTAGCAGGGTTGTTGGTGTTTTTTGACGGTTTTTCACTGTTTTTAAGCGTTTTAGCAGGGTTATTGGTGTTTTTTGACGGTTTTTCACTGTTTTTTGCGTTTTAGCAAGGTTATTGGTGTTTTTTGACGGTTTTTCACTGTTTTTAGGCGTTTTAGCAGGGTTATTGGTGTTTTTTGACGGTTTTTCACTGTTTTTAAGCGTTTTAGCAGGGTTATTGGTGTTTTTTGACGGTTTTTCACTGTTTTTAGCGTTTTAGCAAGGTTATTGGTGTTTTTTGACGATTTTTCACTGTTTTTAAGCGTTTTAGCAGGGTTATTGGTGTTTTTTGACGGTTTTTCACTGTTTTTAAGCGTTTTAGCAGGGTTATTGGTGTTTTTTGACGGTTTTCCACTGTTTTTAAGCGTTTTAGCAGGGTTATTGGTGTTTTTTGACGGTTTTTCACTGTTTTTAAGCGTTTTAGCAGGGTTATTGGTGTTTTTTGACGGTTTTTCACTGTTTTTAAGCGTTTTAGCAAGGTTATTGGTGTTTTTTGACGGTTTTTCACTGTTTTTAAGCGTTTTAGCAGGGTTATTGGTGTTTTTTGACGGTTGTTCACTGTTTTTAAGCGTTATAGCAGGGTTATTGGTGTTTTTTGACGGTTTTTCACTGTTTTTAAGCGTTTTAGCAGGGTTATTGGTGTTTTTTGACGGTTTTCCACTGTTTTTAAGCGTTTTAGCAGGGTTATTTGTGTTTTTTGACGGTTTTTCACTGTTTTTAAGCGTTTTAGCAGGGTTATTGGGGTTTTTTGACGGTTTTTCACTGTTTTTAAGCGTTTTAGCAGGGTTATTGGTGTTTTTTGACGGTTTTTCACTGTTTTTAGTCGTTTTAGCAGGGTTATTGGTGTTTTTTGACGGTTTTTCACTGTTTTTAAGCGTTTTAGCAGGGTTATTGGTGTTTTTTGACGGTTATCACTGTTTTTAAGCGTTTTAGCCGGGTTATTGGTGTTTTTTGACGGTTTTTCACTGTTTTTAAGCGTTTTAGCAGGGTTATTGGTGTTTTTTGATGGTTTTTCACTGTTTTTAAGCGTTTTAGCTGGGTTATTGGTGTTTTTTGACGGGTTTTCACTGTTTTTTAGCGTTTTAGCAGGGTTATTGGTGTTTTTTGACGGTTTTTCACTGTTTTTAAGCGTTTTAGCAGGGTTATTGGTGTTTTTTGACGGTTTTTCACTGTTTTTAAGCGTTTTAGCAGGGTTATTGGTGTTTTTTGACGGTTTTTCACTGTTTTTAAGCGTTTTAGCAGGGATATTGGTGTTTTTTGACGGTTTTTCACTGTTTTTTAGCGTTTTAGCAGGGTTATTGGTGTTTTTGGACGGTTTTTCACTGTTTTTAAGCGTTTTAGCAGGGTTATTGGTGTTTTTTGACGGTTTTTCACTGTTTTCAAGCGTTTTAGCAGGATTATTGGTGTTTTTTGACGGTTTTTCACTGTTTTTTAGCGTTTTAGCAGGGTTATTGGTGTTTTTTGACGGTTTTTCACTGTTTTTAAGCGTTTTAGCAGGGTTATTGGTGTTAATGACTGTTTTTCACTGTTTTTAAAAGTTTTAGCAGGGTTGTTGGTGTTTTTTGACGGTTTTTCACTGTTTTTGAGCGTTTTAGCAGGGTTATTGGTGTTTTTTGACGGTTTTTCACTGTTTTTAAGCGTTTTAGCAGGGTTGTTGGTGTTTTTTGACGGTTTTTCACAGTTTTTAAGCGTTTTAGCAGGGTTATTGGTGTTTTTTGATGGTTTTTCACTGTTTTTAGGCGTTTTAGCAGGGTTGTTGGTGTTTTTTGACGGTTTTTCACAGTTTTTAAGCGTTTTAGCAGGGTTATTGGTGTTTTTTGACGGTTTTTCACTGTTTTTAAGCGTTTTAGCAGGGTTATTGGTGTTTTTTGATGGTTTTTCACTGTTTTTAAGCGTTTTAGCAAGGTTATTGGTGTTTTTTGACGGTTTTTCACTGTTTTTAAGCGTTTTAGCAGGGTTATTGGTGTTTTTTGACGATTTTTCACTGTTTTTAAGCGTTTTGGCAGGGTTATTGGTGTTTTCTGACGGTTTTTCACTGTTTTTAAGCGTTTTAGCAGGGTTATTGGTGTTTTTTGACGGTTTTTCACTGTTTTTAAGCGTTTTAGCAGGGTTATTGGTGTTTATTGACGGTTTTTCACTGTTTTTAAGCGTTTTAGCATGGTTGTTGATGTTTTTTGACGGTTTTTCACTGTTTTTAAGCGTTTTAGCAGGGTTATTGGTGTTTTTTTGACGGTTTTTCACTGTTTTTAAGCGTTTTAGCAGGGTTATTGGTGTTTTTTGATTGTTTTTCACTGTTTTTAAGCGTTTTAGCAAGGTTATTGGTGATTTTTGACGGTTTTTCACTGTTTTTAAGCGTTTTAGCAGGGTTATTGGTGTTTTTTGACGGTTTTTCACTGTTTTTAAGCGTTTTAGCAAGGTTATTGGTGTTTTTTGACGATTTTTAACTGTTTTCAAGCGTTTTAGCAGGGTTATTGGTGTTTTTTGACGTTTTTCACTGTTTTTAAGCGTTTTAGCAGGGTTATTGGTGTTTTTTGACGGTTGTTCACTGTTTTCAAGCGTTTTAGCAGGGTTATTGGTGTTTTTTGACGGTTTTTCACTGTTTTTAAGCGTTTTAGCAGGGTTATTGGTGTTTTTTTACGGTTTTTCACTGTTTTTAAGCGTTTTAGCAGGGTTATTGGTGTTTTTTGACGGTTTTTCACTGTTTTTAAGCGTTTTAGCAGGGTTATTGGTGTTTTTTGACGATTTTTCACTGTTTTTAAGCGTTTTGGCAGGGTTATTGGTGTTTTTTGACGGTTTTTCACTGTTTTTAAGCGTTTTAGCAGGGTTATTGGTGTTTTTTGACGGTTTTTTCACTGTTTTTAAGCGTTTTAGCATGGTTGTTGGTGTTTTTTGACGGTTTTTCACTGTTTTTAAGCGTTTTAGCAGGGTTATTGGTATTTTTTTGACGGTTTTTCACTGTTTTTAAGCGTTTTAGCAGGGTTATTGGTGTTTTTTGACTGTTTTTCACTGTTTTTAAGCGTTTTAGCAGGGTTATTGGTGTTTTTTGACGGTTTTTCACTGTTTTTAAGCGTTTTAGCAAGGTTATTGGTGTTTTTTGACGATTTTTAACTGTTTTCAAGCGTTTTAGCAGGGTTATTGGTGTTTTTTGACGTTTTTCACTGTTTTTAAGCGTTTTAGCAGGGTTATTGGTGTTTTTTGACGGTTGTTCACTGTTTTTAAGCGTTTTAGCAGGGTTATTGGTGTTTTTTGACGTTTTTCACTGTTTTTAAGCGTTTTAGCAGGGGGGTTATTGGTGTTTTTTGATTGTTTTTCACTGTTTTTAAGCGTTTTAGCAAGGTTATTGGTGATTTTTGACGGTTTTTCACTGTTTTTAAGCGTTTTAGCAGGGTTATTGGTGTTTTTTGACGGTTTTTCACTGTTTTTAAGCGTTTTAGCAAGGTTATTGGTGTTTTTTGACGATTTTTAACTGTTTTCAAGCGTTTTAGCAGGGTTATTGGTGTTTTTTGACGTTTTTCACTGTTTTTAAGCGTTTTAGCAGGGTTATTGGTGTTTTTTTGACGGTTGTTCACTGTTTTTAAGCGTTTTAGCAGGGTTATTGGTGTTTTTTGACGGTTTTTCACTGTTTTTAAGCGTTTTAGCAGGGTTATTGGTGTTTTTTTGACGGTTTTTCACTGTTTTTAAGCGTTTTAGCAGGGTTATTGGTGTTTTTTGATTGTTTTTCACTGTTTTTAAGCGTTTTAGCAAGGTTATTGGTGATTTTTGACGGTTTTTCACTGTTTTTAAGCGTTTTAGCAGGGTTATTGGTGTTTTTGACGGTTTTTCACTGTTTTTAAGCGTTTTAGCAAGGTTATTGGTGTTTTTTGACGATTTTTAACTGTTTTCAAGCGTTTTAGCAGGGTTATTGGTGTTTTTTGACGTTTTTCAATGTTTTTAAGCGTTTTAGCAGGGTTATTGGTGTTTTTGACGGTTGTTCACTGTTTTTAAGCGTTTTAGCAGGGTTATTGGTGTTTTTTGACGGTTTTTCACTGTTTTTAAGCGTTTTAGCAGGGTTATTGGTGTTTTTTTACGGTTTTTCACTGTTATTAAGCGTTTTAGCAGGGTTATTGGTGTTTTTTGACGGTTTTTCACTGTTTTTAAGCGTTTTAGCAGGGTTATTGGTGTTTTTGACGATTTTTCACTGTTTTTAAGCGTTTTGACAGGGTTATTGGTGTTTTTTGACGGTTTTTCACTGTTTTAAGCGTTTTAGCAGGGTTATTGGTGTTTTTTGACGGTTTTTCACTGTTTTTAAGCGTTTTAGCAGGGTTATTGGTGTTTATTGACGGTTTTTCACTGTTTTTAAGCGTTTTAGCATGGTTGTTGGTGTTTTTTGACGGTTTTTCACTGTTTTTAAGCGTTTTAGCAGGGTTATTGGTGTTTTTTTGACGGTTTTTCACTGTTTTTAAGCGTTTTAGCAGGGTTATTGGTGTTTTTGACTGTTTTTCACTGTTTTTAAGCGTTTTAGCAAGGTTATTGGTGATTTTTGACGGTTTTTCACTGTTTTTAAGCGTTTTAGCAGGGTTATTGTGTTTTTTGACGGTTTTTCACTGTTTTTAAGCGTTTTAGCAAGGTTATTGGTGTTTTTTGACGATTTTTAACTGTTTTCAAGCGTTTTAGCAGGGTTATTGGTGTTTTTTGACGTTTTCACTGTTTTTAAGCGTTTTAGCAGGGTTATTGGTGTTTTTTGACGGTTGTTCACTGTTTTTAAGCGTTTTAGCAGGGTTATTGGTGTTTTTTGACGTTTTTCACTGTTTTTAAGCGTTTTAGCAGGGTTATTGGTGTTTTTTGATTGTTTTTCACTGTTTTTAAGCGTTTTAGCAAGGTTATTGGTGATTTTTGACGGTTTTTCACTGTTTTTAAGCGTTTTAGCAGGGTTATTGGTGTTTTTTGACGGTTTTTCACTGTTTTTAAGCGTTTTAGCAAGGTTATTGGTGTTTTTTGACGATTTTTAACTGGTTTCAAGCGTTTTAGCAGGGTTATTGGTGTTTTTTGACGTTTTTCACTGTTTTTAAGCGTTTTAGCGGGGTTATTGGTGTTTTTTGACGGTTGTTCACTGTTTTTAAGCGTTTTAGCAGGGTTATTGGTGTTTTTTGACGGTTTTTCACTGTTTTTAAGCGTTTTAGCAGGGTTATTGGTGTTTTTTTACGGTTTTTCACTGTTTTTAAGCGTTTTAGCAGGGTTATTGGTGTTTTTTGACGGTTTTTCACTGTTTTTAAGCGTTTTAGCAGGGTTATTGGTGTTTTTTGACGATTTTTCACTGTTTTTAAGCGTTTTGGCAGGGTTATTGGTGTTTTTTGACGGTTTTTCACTGTTTTTAAGCGTTTTAGCAGGGTTATTGGTGTTTTTTGACGGTTTTTCACTGTTTTTAAGCGTTTTAGCAGGGTTATTGGTGTTTATTGACGGTTTTTCACTGTTTTTAAGCGTTTTAGCATGGTTGTTGGTGTTTTTTGACGGTTTTTCACTGTTTTTAAGCGTTTTAGCAGGGTTATTGGTGTTTTTTTGACGGTTTTTCACTGTTTTTAAGCGTTTTAGCAGGGTTATTGGTGTTTTTTGACTGTTTTTAACTGTTTTTAAGCGTTTTAGCACGGTTATTGGTGATTTTTGACGGTTTTTCACTGTTTTTAAGCGTTTTAGCAGGGTTATTGGTGTTTTTTGACGGTTTTTCACTGTTTTTAAGCGTTTTAGCAAGGTTATTGGTGTTTTTTGACGATTTTTAACTGTTTTCAAGCGTTTTAGCAGGGTTATTGGTGTTTTTTGACGTTTTTCACTGTTTTTAAGCGTTTTAGCAGGGTTATTGGTGTTTTTTGACGGTTGTTCACTGTTTTTAGGCGTTTTAGCAGGGTTATTGGTGTTTTTTGACGGTTTTTCACTGTTTTTAAGCGTTTTAGCAGGGTTATTGGTGTTTTTTTACGGTTTTTCACTGTTTTTAAGCGTTTTAGCAGGGTTATTGGTGTTTTTTGACGGTTTTTCACTGTTTTTAGGCGTTTTAGCAGGGTTATTGGTGTTTATTGACGGTTTTTCACTGTTTTTAAGCGTTTTAGCATGGTTGTTGGTGTTTTTGACGGTTTTTCACTGTTTTTAAGCGTTTTAGCAGGGTTATTGGTGTTTTTTTGACGGTTTTTCACTGTTTTTAAGCGTTTTAGCAGGGTTATTGGTGTTTTTTGACTGTTTTTCACTGTTTTTAAGCGTTTTAGCAGGGTTATTGGTGTTTTTTTACGGTTTTTCACTGTTTTTAAGCGTTTTAGCAGGGTTATTTGTGTTTTTGACGGTTTTTCACTGTTTTTAAGCGTTTTAGCAGGGTTATTGGTGTTTTTTTACGGTTTTTCACTGTTTTTAAGCGTTTTAGCAGGGTTATTTGTGTTTTTTGACGGTTTTTCACTGTTTTTAAGCGTTTTAGCAGGGTTATTGGTGTTTTTTGACGGTTTTTCACTGTTTTTTAGCGTTTTAGCAGGGTTATTGGTGTTTTTTGACGGTTTTTCACTGTTTTTAAGCGTTTTAGCAGGGTTATTGGTGTTTTTTGACGGTTTTTCACTGTTTTTAAGCGTTTTAGCAGGGTTATTGGTGTTTTTTGACGGTTTTTCACTGTTTTTAAGCGTTTTAGCAGGGATATTGGTGTTTTTTGACGGTTTTTCACTGTTTTTTAGCGTTTTAGCAGGGTTATTGGTGTTTTTGGACGGTTTTTCACTGTTTTTAAGCGTTTTAGCAGGGTTATTGGTGTTTTTTGACGGTTTTTCACTGTTTTTAAGCGTTTTAGCAGGATTATTGGTGTTTTTTGACGGTTTTTCACTGTTTTTTAGCGTTTTAGCAGGGTTATTGGTGTTTTTTGACGGTTTTTCACTGTTTTTAAGCGTTTTAGCAGGGTTATTGGTGTTAATGACTGTTTTTCACTGTTTTTAAAAGTTTTAGCAGGGTTGTTGGTGTTTTTTGACGGTTTTTCACTGTTTTTAAGCGTTTTAGCAGGGTTATTGGTGTTTTTTGACGGTTTTTCACTGTTTTTAAGCGTTTTAGCAGGGTTGTTGGTGTTTTTTGACGGTTTTTCACAGTTTTTAAGCGTTTTAGCAGGGTTATTGGTGTTTTTTGACGGTTTTTCACTGTTTTTAGGCGTTTTAGCAGGGTTGTTGGTGTTTTTTGACGGTTTTTCACAGTTTTTAAGCGTTTTAGCAGGGTTATTGGTGTTTTTTGACGGTTTTTCACTGTTTTTAAGCGTTTTAGCAGGGTTATTGGTGTTTTTTGATGGTTTTTCACTGTTTTTAAGCGTTTTAGCAAGGTTATTGGTGTTTTTTGACGGTTTTTCACTGTTTTTAAGCGTTTTAGCAGGGTTATTGGTGTTTTTTGACGATTTTTCACTGTTTTTAAGCGTTTTGGCAGGGTTATTGGTGTTTTTTGACGGTTTTTCACTGTTTTTAAGCGTTTTAGCAGGGTTATTGGTGTTTTTTGACGGTTTTTCACTGTTTTTAAGCGTTTTAGCAGGGTTATTGGTGTTTATTGACGGTTTTTCACTGTTTTTAAGCGTTTTAGCATGGTTGTTGGTGTTTTTTTGACGGTTTTTCACTGTTTTTAAGCGTTTTAGCAGGGTTATTGGTGTTTTTTTGACGGTTTTTCACTGTTTTTAAGCGTTTTAGCAGGGTTATTGGTGTTTTTTGACTGTTTTTCACTGTTTTTAAGCGTTTTAGCAAGGTTATTGGTGATTTTTGACGGTTTTTCACTGTTTTTAAGCGTTTTAGCAGGGTTATTGGTGTTTTTTGACGGTTTTTCACTGTTTTTAAGCGTTTTAGCAAGGTTATTGGTGTTTTTTGACGATTTTTAACTGTTTTCAAGCGTTTTAGCAGGGTTATTGGTGTTTTTTGACGTTTTTCACTGTTTTTAAGCGTTTTAGCAGGGTTATTGGTGTTTTTTGACGGTTTTTCACTGCTTTTAAGCGTTTTAGCAGGGTTATTGGTGTTTTTTTACGGTTTTTCACTGTTTTTAAGCGTTTTAGCAGGGTTATTTGTGTTTTTTGACGGTTTTTCACTGTTTTTAAGCGTTTTAGCAGGGTTATTGGTGTTTTATTACGGTTTTTCACTGTTTTTAAGCGTTTTAGCAGGGTTATTTGTGTTTTTTGACGGTTTTTCACTCTTTTTAAGCGTTTTAGCAGGATTATTGGTGTTTTTTGACGGTTTTTCACTGTTTTTTAGCGTTTTAGCAGGGTTATTGGTGTTTTTTGACAGTTTTTTCACTGTTTTTAAGCGTTTTAGCAGGGTTATTGGTGTTAATGACTGTTTTTCACTGTGTTTAAAAGTTTTAGCAGGGTTGTTGGTGTTTTTTGACGGTTTTTCACTGTTTTTAAGCGTTTTAGCAGGGTTATTGGTGTTTTTTGACGGTTTTTCACTGTTTTTAAGCGTTTTAGCAGGGTTGTTGGTGTTTTTTGACGGTTTTTCACAGTTTTTAAGCGTTTTAGCAGGGTTATTGGTGTTTTTTGACGATTTTTCACTGTTTTTAAGCGTTTTAGCAGGGTTATTGGTGTTTTTTGACGGTTGTTCACTGTTTTTAAGCGTTTTAGCAGGGTTATTGGTGTTTTTTGACGGTTTTTCACTGTTTTTAAGCGTTTTAGCAAGGTTATTGGTGTTTTTTGACGATTTTTAACTGTTTTCAAGCGTTTTAGCAGGGTTATTGGTGTTTTTTGACGTTTTTCACTGTTTTTAAGCGTTTTAGCAGGGTTATTGGTGTTTTTTGACGGTTGTTCACTGTTTTTAAGCGTTTTAGCAGGGTTATTGGTGTTTTTTGACGGTTTTTCACTGTTTTTAAGCGTTTTAGCAGGGTTATTGGTGTTTTTTTACGGTTTTTCACTGTTTTTAAGCGTTTTAGCAGGGTTATTTGTGTTTTTTGACGGTTTTTCACTGTTTTTAAGCGTTTTAGCAGGGTTATTGGTGTTTTTTTACGGTTTTTCACTGTTTTTAAGCGTTTTAGCAGGGTTATTTGTGTTTTTTGACGGTTTTTCACTCTTTTTAAGCGTTTTAGCAGGATTATTGGTGTTTTTTGACGGTTTTTCACTGTTTTTTAGCGTTTTAGCAGGGTTATTGGTGTTTTTTGACGGTTTTTCACTGTTTTTAAGCGTTTTAGCAGGGTTATTGGTGTTAATGACTGTTTTTCACTGTGTTTAAAAGTTTTAGCAGGGTTGTTGGTGTTTTTTGACGGTTTTTCACTGTTTTTAAGCGTTTTAGCAGGGTTAATGGTGTTTTTTGACGGTTTTTCACTGTTTTTAAGCGTTTTAGCAGGGTTGTTGGTGTTTTTGACGGTTTTTCACAGTTTTTAAGCGTTTTAGCAGGGTTATTGATGTTTTTGACGGTTTTTCACTGTTTTTAGGCGTTTTAGCAGGGTTGTTGGTGTTTTTTGACGGTTTTTCACAGTTTTTAATCGTTTTAGCAGGGTTATTGGTGTTTTTTGACTGTTTTTCACTGTTTTTAAGCGTTTTAGCAGGGTTATTGGTGTTTTTTGACGGTTTTTCACTGTTTTTAAGCGTTTTAGCAGGATTATTGGTGTTTTTTGACGGTTTTTCATTTTTTTTTAGCGTTTTAGCAGGGTTATTGGTGTTTTTTGACGGTTTTTCACTGTTTTTAAGCGTTTTAGCAGGGTTATTGGTGTTAATGACTGTTTTTCACTGTTTTTAAAAGTTTTAGCAGGGTTGTTGGTGTTTTTTGACGGTTTTTCACTGTTTTAAGCGTTTTAGCAGGGTTATTGGTGTTTTTTGACGGTTTTTCACTGTTTTTAAGCGTTTTAGCAGGGTTGTTGGTGTTTTTTGACGGTTTTTCACAGTTTTTAAGCGTTTTAGCAGGGTTATTGGTGTTTTTTGACGGTTTTTCACTGTTTTTAGGCGTTTTAGCAGGGTTGTTGGTGTTTTTGACGGTTTTTCACAGTTTTTAAGCGTTTTAGCAGGGTTATTGGTGTTTTTTGACGGTTTTTCACTGTTTTTAAGCGTTTTAGCAGGGTTATTGGTGTTTTTTGACGGTTTTTCACTGTTTTTAAGCGTTTTGGCAGGGTTATTGGTGTTTTTTGACGGTTTTTCACTGTTTTTAAGCGTTTTAGCAGGGTTATTGGTGTTTTTTGACGGTTTTTCACTGTTTTTAAGCGTTTTAGCAGGGTTATTGGTGTTTTTTGAAGGTTTTTCACTGTTTTTAAAAGTTTTAGCATGGTTGTTGGTGTTTTTTTGACGGTTTTTCACTGTTTTTTAGCGTTTTAGCAGGGTTATTGGTGTTTTTTGACGTTTTTCACTGTTTTTAAGCGTTTTAGCAGGGTTATTGGTGTTTTTTGACGGTTGTTCACTGTTTTTAAGCGTTTTAGCAGGGTTATTGGTGTTTTTTGACGGTTTTTCACTGTTTTTAAGCGTTTTAGCAGGGTTATTGGTGTTTTTTTACGGTTTTTCACTGTTTTTAAGCGTTTTAGCAGGGTTATTTGTGTTTTTTGACGGTTTTCCACTCTTTTTAAGCGTTTTAGCAGGATTATTGGTGTTTTTTGACGGTTTTTCACTGTTTTAAGCGTTTTAGCAGGGTTATTGGTGTTTTTTGACGGTTTTTCACTGTTTTTAAGCGTTTTAGCAGGGTTATTGGTGTTTTTTGACTGTTTTTCACTGTTTTCAAGCCTTTTAGCAGGGTTATTGGTGTTTTTTGACGGTTTTTCACTGTTTTTAAGCGTTTTAGCAGGGTTATTGGTGTTTTTTGACGGTTTTTCACTGTTTTTAAGCGTTTTAGCAGGGTTATTGGTGTTTTTTGACGGTTTTTCACTGTTTTTAAGCGTTTTAGCAGGGTTATTGGTGTTTTTTGACGGTTTTTCACTGTTTTTTAGCGTTTTAGCAGGGTTATTGGTGTTTTTTGACGGTTTTTCACTGTTTTTAAGCGTTTTAGCAGGGTTATTGGTGTTTTATGATGGTTTTTCACTGTTTTTAATAGTTTTAGCAGGGTTGTTGGTGTTTTTTGACGGTTTTTCACTGTTTTTAAGCTTTTTAGCAGGGTTATTGGTGTTTTTTGACGGTTTTTCACTGTTTTTAAGCGTTTTAGCAGGGTTGTTGGTGTTTTTTGACGGTTTTTCACTGTTTTTAAGCGTTTTAGCAGGGTTATTAGTGTTTTTTGACGGTTTTTCACTGTTTTTAAGCGTTTTAGCAGGGTTATTGGTGTTTTTTGATGGGTTTTCACTGTTTTTAAGCGTTATAGCAGGGTTATTGGTGTTTTTTGACGGTTTTTCACTGTTTTTAAGCGTTTTAGCAGAGTTATTGGGGTTTTTTGACGGTTTTTCACTGTTTTTGAGCGTTTTAGCAGGGTTATTTGTGTTTTTTGACGGTTTTTCACTGTTTTTAAGCGTTTTAGCAGGGTTATTGGTGTTTTTTGACGGTTTTTCACTGTTTTTAAGCGTTTTACCAGGGTTATTGGTGTTTTTTGACGGTTTTTCACTGTTTTTAAGCGTTTTAGCAGGGTTATTGGTGTTTTTTGACGGTTTTTCACTGTTTTTAAGCGTTTTAGCAGGGGTATTGGTGTTTTTTGACGGTTTTTCACTGTTTTTAAGCGTTTTAGCAGGGTTATTGGTGTTTTTTGACGGTTTTTACTGTTTTTAAGCGTTTTAGCAGGGATATTGGTGTTTTTTGACGGTTTTTCACTGTTTTTAAGCGTCTTAGCAGGGTTATTGGTGTTTTTTGACGGTTTTTCACTGTTTTTAAGCGTTTTAGCAGGGTTATTGGTGTTTTTTGACGGTTTTTCACTGTTTTTAAGCGTTTTAGCAGGGTTATTGATGTTATTTGACGGTTTTTCAGTGTTTTTAAGCGTTTTAGCAGGGTTATTGGTGTTTTTTGACGGTTTTTCACTGTTTTTAAGCGTTTTAGCAGGGTTATTGGTGTTTTTTGACGGTTTTTCACTGTTTTTAAGCGTTATAGCAGGGTTATTGGTGTTTTTTGACGGTTTTTACTGTTTTTAAGCGTTTTAGCAGGGTTATTGGTGTTTTTTGACGGTTTTTCACTGTTTTTAAGCGTTTTAGCAGGGTTATTGGTGTTTTTTGACGGTTTTTCACTGTTTTTAAGCGCTTTAGCAGGGTTATTGGAGTTTTTTGACGGTTTTTCACTGTTTTTAAGCGTGTTAGCAGGGTTATTGGAGTTTTTTGACGGTTTTTCACTGTTTTTAAGCGTTTTAGCAGGGTTATTGGTGTTTTTTGACGGTTTTTCACTGTTTTTAAGCGTTTTAGCAGGGTGATTGGTGTTTTTTGACGGTTTTTCACTGTTTTTAAGCGTTTTAGCATGGTTATTGGAGTTTTTTACGGTTTTTCACTGTTTTTAAGCGTTTTAGCAGGGTTATTGGTGTTTTTTGACGGTTTTTCACTGTTTTTAAGCGTTTTAGCAGGGTTATTGGTGTTTTTTGACGGTTTTTCACTGTTTTTAAGCGTTTAACAGAGTTATTGGTGTTTTTTGACGGTTTTTCACTGTTTTTAATAGTTTTAGCAGGGTTGTTGGTGTTTTTTGACGGTTTTTCACTGTTTTTCAGCTTTTTAGCAGGGTTATTGGTGTTTTTTGACGGTTTTTCACTGTTTTTAAGCGTTTTAGCAGGGTTGTTGGTGTTTTTTGACGGTTTTTCACTGTTTTTAAGCGTTTTAGCAGGGTTATTAGTGTTTTTTGACGGTTTTTCACTGTTTTTAAGCGTTTTAGCAGGGTTATTGGTGTTTTTTGACGGTTTTTCACTGTTTTTAAGCGTTTTAGCAGGGTTATTGGTGTTTTTTGATGGGTTTTCACTGTTTTTAAGCGTTATAGCAGGGTTATTTGTGTTTTTTGACGGTTTTTCACTGTTTTAAAGCGTTTTAGCAGGGTTATTGGTGTTTTTTGACGGTTTTTCACTGTTTTCAAGCGTTTTACCAGGGTTATTGGTGTTTTTTGAAGGTTTTTCACTGTTTTTAAGCGTTTTAGCAGGGTTATTGGTGTTTTTTGACGGTTTTTCACTGTTTTTAAGCGTTTTAGCAGGGGTATTGGTGTTTTTTGACGGTTTTTCACTGTTTTTAAGCGTTTTAGCAGGGTTATTGGTGTTTTTTGACGGTTTTTACTGTTTTTAAGCGTTTTAGCAGGGATATTGGTGTTTTTTGACGGTTTTTCACTGTTTTTAAGCGTCTTAGCAGGGTTATTGGTGTTTTTTGACGGTTTTTCACTGTTTTTAAGCGTTTTAGCAGGGTTATTGGTGTTTTTTGACGGTTTTTCACTGTTTTTAAGCGTTTTAGCAGGGTTATTGGTGTTTTTTGACGGTTTTTCACTGTTTTTAAGCGTTTTAGCAGGGTTATTGGTGTTATTTGACGGTTTTTCACTGTTTTTAAGCGTTTTAGCAGGGTTATTGGTGTTTTTTGACGGTTTTTCACTGTTTTTAAGCGTTTTAGCAGGGTTATTGGTGTTTTTTGACGGTTTTTCACTGTTTTTAAGCGTTTTAGCAGGGTTATTGGTGTTTTTAGACGGTTTTTACTGTTTTTAAGCGTTTTAGCAGGGTTATTGGTGTTTTTTGACGGTTTTTCACTGTTTTTAAGCGTTTTAGCAGGGTTATTGGTGTTTTTTGACGGTTTTTCACTGTTTTTAAGCGTGTTAGCAGGGTTATTGGAGTTTTTTGACGGTTTTTCACTGTTTTTAAGCGTTTTAGCAGGGTTATTGGTTTTTTTGACGGTTTTTCACTGTTTTTAAGCGTTTTAGCAGGGTGATTGGTGTTTTTTGACGGTTTTTCACTGTTTTTAAGCGTTTTAGCATGGTTATTGGAGTTTTTTACGGTTTTTCACTGTTTTTAAGCGTTTTAGCAGGGTTATTGGTGTTTTTTGACGGTTTTTCACTGTTTTTAAGCGTTTTAGCAGGGTTATTGGTGTTTTTTGACGGTTTTTCACGGTTTTTAAGCGTTTTAGCAGGGTTATTGGTGTTTTTTGACGGTTTTTCACTGTTTTCAAGCGTTTTAGCAGGGTTATTGGTGTTTTTTGACGGTTTTTCACTGTTTTTAAGCGTTTTAGCAGGGTTATTGGTGTTTTTTGACGGTTTTTCACTGTTTTTAAGCGTTTAACAGAGTTATTGGTGTTTTTTGACGGATTTTCACTGTTTTTAAGCGTTTTAGCAGGGTGATTGGTGTTTTTTGACGGTTTTTCACTGTTTTTAAGCGTTTTAGCATGGTTATTGGAGTTTTTTGACGGTTTTTCACTGTTTTTAAGCGTTTTAGCAGGGTTATTGGAGTTTTTTGACGGTTTTTCACTGTTTTTGAGCGTTTTAGCAGGGTTATTAGTGTTTTTTGACGGTTTTTCACTGTTTTTAAGCGTTTTAGCAGGGTTATTGGTGTTTTTTGACGGTTTTTCACTGTTTTTTAACGTTTCAGCAGGGTTATTTGTGTTTTTTGACGGTTTTTCACTGTTTTTAAGCGTTTTAGCAGGGTTATTGGTGTTTTTGGACGGTTTTTCACTGTTTTTAAGCGTCTTAGCAGGGTAATTGGTGTTTTTTGACGGTTTTTCACTGTTTTTAAGCGTTTTAGCAGGGTGATTGGTGTTTTTTGACGGTTTACCACTGTTTTTAAGCGTTTTAGCATGGTTATTGGAGTTTTTTGACGGTTTTTCACTGTTTTTAAGCGTCTTAGCAGGGTTATTGGTGTTTTTTGACGGTTTTTCACTGTTTTTAAGCGTTTTAGCAGGGTTATTGGTGTTTTTTGACGGTTTTTCACTGTTTTTAAGCGTTTTAGCAGGGTTATTGATGTTATTTGACGGTTTTTCACTGTTTTTAAGCGTTTTAGCAGGGTTATTGGTGTTTTTTGACGGTTTTTCACTGTTTTTAAGCGTTTTAGCAGGGTTATTGGTGTTTTTGGACGGTTTTTCACTGTTTTTAAGCGTTTTAGCAGGGTTATTGGTGTTTTTTGACGGTTTTTCACTGTTTTTAAGCGTTTTAGCAGGGTTATTGGTGTTTTTGGACGGTTTTTCACTGTTTTAAGCGTTTTAGCAGGGTTATTGGTGTTTTTTGACGGTTTTTCACTGTTTTTAAGGCGTTTTAGCAGGGTTATTGGTGTTTTTTGACGGTTTTTCACTGTTTTTAAGCGTTTTAGCAGGGTTATTGGTGTTTTTTGACGGTTTTTACTGTTTTTAAGCGTTTTAGCAGGGTTATTGGTGTTTTTTGACGGTTTTTCACTGTTTTTAAGCGTTTTAGCAGGGTTATTGGTGTTTTTTGACGGTTTTTCACTGTTTTTAAGCGCTTTAGCAGGGTTATTGGAGTTTTTTGACGGTTTTCACTGTTTTTAAGCGTGTTAGCAGGGTTATTGGAGTTTTTTGACGGTTTTTCACTGTTTTTAAGCGTTTTAGCAGGGTTATTGGTTTTTTGACGGTTTTTTCACTGTTTTTAAGCGTTTTAGCAGGGTGATTGGTGTTTTTTGACGGTTTTTCACTGTTTTTAAGCGTTTTAGCATGGTTATTGGAGTTTTTTACGGTTTTTCACTGTTTTTAAGCGTTTTAGCAGGGTTATTGGTGTTTTTTGACGGTTTTTCACTGTTTTTAAGCGTTTTAGCAGGGTTATTGGTGTTTTTTGACGGTTTTTCACTGTTTTTAAGCGTTTAACAGAGTTATTGGTGTTTTTTGACGGTTTTTCACTGTTTTTAATAGTTTTAGCAGGGTTGTTGGTGTTTTTTGACGGTTTTCACTGTTTTTCAGCTTTTTAGCAGGGTTATTGGTGTTTTTGACGGTTTTTCACTGTTTTTAAGCGTTTTAGCAGGGTTGTTGGTGTTTTTTGACGGTTTTTCACTGTTTTTAGCGTTTTAGCAGGGTTATTAGTGTTTTTTGACGGTTTTTCACTGTTTTAAGCGTTTTAGCAGGGTTATTGTGTTTTTTGACGGTTTTTCACTGTTTTTAAGCGTTTTAGCAGGGTTATTGGTGTTTTTTGATGGGTTTTCACTGTTTTTAAGCGTTATAGCAGGGTTATTTGTGTTTTTTGACGGTTTTTCACTGTTTTTAAGCGTTTTAGCAGGGTTATTGGTGTTTTTTGACGGTTTTTCACTGTTTTCAAGCGTTTTACCAGGGTTATTGGTGTTTTTTGAAGGTTTTTCACTGTTTTTAAGCGTTTTAGCAGGGTTATTGGTGTTTTTTGACGGTTTTTACTGTTTTTAAGCGTTTTAGCAGGGATATTGGTGTTTTTGACGGTTTTTCACTGTTTTTAAGCGTCTTAGCAGGGTTATTGGTGTTTTTTGACGGTTTTTCACTGTTTTTAAGCGTTTTAGCAGGGTTATTGGTGTTTTTTGACGGTTTTTCACTGTTTTTAAGCGTTTTAGCAGGGTTATTGGTGTTTTTTGACGGTTTTTCACTGTTTTTAAGCGTTTTAGCAGGGTTATTGCTGTTATTTGACGGTTTTTCACTGTTTTTAAGCGTTTTAGCAGGGTTATTGGTGTTTTTTGACGGTTTTTCACTGTTTTTAAGCGTTTTAGCAGGGTTATTGGTGTTTTTTGACGGTTTTTCACTGTTTTTAAGCGTTTTAGCAGGGTTATTGGTGTTTTTTGACGGTTTTTACTGTTTTTAAGCGTTTTAGCAGGGTTATTGGTGTTTTTTGACGGTTTTTCACTGTTTTAAGCGTTTTAGCAGGGTTATTGGTGTTTTTTGACGGTTTTTCACTGTTTTTAAGCGTGTTAGCAGGGTTATTGGAGTTTTTTGACGGTTTTTCACTGTTTTTAAGCGTTTTAGCAGGGTTATTGGTTTTTTTGACGGTTTTTCACTGTTTTTAAGCGTTTTAGCAGGGTGATTGGTGTTTTTTGACGGTTTTTCACTGTTTTTAAGCGTTTTAGCATGGTTATTGGAGTTTTTTACGGTTTTTCACTGTTTTTAAGCGTTTTAGCAGGGTTATTGGTGTTTTTTGACGGTTTTTCACTGTTTTTAAGCGTTTTAGCAGGGTTATTGGTGTTTTTTGACGGTTTTTCACGGTTTTTAAGCGTTTTAGCAGGGTTATTGGTGTTTTTTGACGGTTTTTCACTGTTTTCAAGCGTTTTAGCAGGGTTATTGGTGTTTTTTGACGGTTTTTCACTGTTTTTAAGCGTTTTAGCAGGGTTATTGGTGTTTTTTGACGGTTTTTCACTGTTTTTAAGCGTTTAACAGAGTTATTGGTGTTTTTTGACGGATTTTCACTGTTTTTAAGCGTTTTAGCAGGGTGATTGGTGTTTTTTGACGGTTTTTCACTGTTTTTAAGCGTTTTAGCATGGTTATTGGAGTTTTTTGACGGTTTTTCACTGTTTTTAAGCGTTTTAGCAGGGTTATTGGAGTTTTTGACGGTTTTTCACTGTTTTTGAGCGTTTTAGCAGGGTTATTAGTGTTTTTTGACGGTTTTTCACTGTTTTTAAGCGTTTTAGCAGGGTTATTGGTGTTTTTGACGGTTTTTCACTGTTTTTTAACGTTTCAGCAGGGTTATTGGTGTTTTTTGACGGTTTTTCACTGTTTTTAAGCGTTTTAGCAGGGTTATTGTTGTTTTTGGACGGTTTTTCACTGTTTTTAAGCGTCTTAGCAGGGTAATTGGTGTTTTTTGACGGTTTTTCACTGTTTTTAAGCGTTTTAGCAGGGTGATTGGTGTTTTTTGACGGTTTTTCACGGTTTTTAAGCGTTTTAGCAGGGTTATTGGTGTTTTTTGACGGTTTTTCACTGTTTCAAGCGTTTTAGCAGGGTTATTGGTGTTTTTGACGGTTTTTCACTGTTTTTAAGCGTTTTAGCAGGGTTATTGGTGTTTTTTGACGGTTTTTCACTGTTTTTAAGCGTTTAACAGAGTTATTGGTGTTTTTGACGGATTTTCACTGTTTTTAAGCGTTTTAGCAGGGTGATTGGTGTTTTTTGACGGTTTTTCACTGTTTTTAAGCGTTTTAGCATGGTTATTGGAGTTTTTTGACGGTTTTTCACTGTTTTTAAGCGTTTTAGCAGGGTTATTGGAGTTTTTTGACGGTTTTTCACTGTTTTTGAGCGTTTTAGCAGGGTTATTAGTGTTTTTTGACGGTTTTTCACTGTTTTAAGCGTTTTAGCAGGGTTATTGGTGTTTTTTGACGGTTTTTCACTGTTTTTTAACGTTTCAGCAGGTTATTGGTGTTTTTTGACGGTTTTTCACTGTTTTTAAGCGTTTTAGCAGGGTTATTGGTGTTTTTGGACGGTTTTTCACTGTTTTTAAGCGTCTTAGCAGGGTAATTGGTGTTTTTTGACGGTTTTTCACTGTTTTTAAGCGTTTTAGCAGGGTGATTGGTGTTTTTTGACGGTTTACCACTGTTTTTAAGCGTTTTAGCATGGTTATTGGAGTTTTTTGACGGTTTTTCACTGTTTTTAAGCGTTTTAGCAGGGTTATTGGTGTTTTTGACGGTTGTTCACTGTTTTTAAGCGTTTTAGCAGGGTTATTGGTGTTTTTTGACGGTTTTTCACTGTTTTTACGCGTTTTAGCAGGGTTATTGGTGTTTTTTGACGGTTTTTCACTGTTTTTAAGCGTTTTAGCAGGGTTATTTGTGTTTTTTGACGGTTTTTCACTGTTTTTAGCGTTTTAGCAGGGTTATTGGTGTTTTTTTGACGGTTTATAACTGTTTTTAAGCGTTTTAGCAGGGTTATTGGTTTTTTTGAGGGTTTTTCACTGTTTTTAAGCGTTTTTGCAGGGTTATTGGTGTTTTTTGACGGTTTTTCACTGTTTTAAGCGTTTTAGCAGGGTTATTGGTGTTTTTTTACGGTTTTTCACTGTTTTTAAGCGTTTTAGCAGGGTTATTGGTGTTTTTTGACGGTTTTTCACTGTTTTTAAGCGTTTTAGCAGGGTTATTGGTGTTTTTTGACGGTTTTTTCACTGTTTTTAAGCGTTTTAGCAGGGTTATTGGTGTTTTTTGACGGTTTTTCACTGTTTTTAAGCGTTTTAGCAGGGTTATTGGTGTTTTTTGACGGTTTTTCACTGTTTTTATGCGTTTTAGCAGGGTTATTGGTGTTTTTTGACGGTTTTTCACTGTTTTTAAGCGTTTTAGCAGGGTTATTGGTTATTTTTGACTGTTTTTCACTGTTTTTAAGCGTTTTAGCAGGGTTATTGGTGTTTTTTGACGGTTTTCCACTGTTTTTAAGCGTTTTAGCAGGGTTATTGGTGTTTTTTGACGGTTT